>NW_025791068.1:0-26510 GCF_907164935.1 Osmia bicornis bicornis
AGCAAATCGTGCAAGGGAGTGCGTTTACAGCGTGAAATGGGTCAAATCGGCCTGTAATTGTTGAACCGTCGGTGATATCGTCCAAATCTCGACGGGAATGTGCTAGTTGGGTCCGAATTAGTGCAAAACGACACAAGCCGGAGCAAAAAGTGCGTTTACAGCGTGAAATGGGTCAAATCGGCCTGTAATTGTTGAACCGTCGGTGATATCGTCCAAATCTCGACGGGAATGTGCTAGTTGGGTCCGAATTAGTGCAAAACGACACAAGCCGGAGCAAAATCGTGCAAGGGAGTGCGTTTACAGCGTGAAATGGGTCAAATCGGCCTGTAATTGTTGAACCGTCGGTGATATCGTCCAAATCTCGACGGGAATGTGCTAGTTGGGTCCGAATTAGTGCAAAACGACACAAGCCGGAGCAAAATCGTGCAAGGGAGTGCGTTTACAGCGTGAAATGGGTCAAATCGGCCTGTAATTGTTGAACCGTCGGTGATATCGTCCAAATCTCGACGGGAATGTGCTAGTTGGGTCCGAATTAGTGCAAAACGACACAAGCCGGAGCAAAATCGTGCAAGGGAGTGCGTTTACAGCGTGAAATGGGTCAAATCGGCCTGTAATTGTTGAACCGTCGGTGATATCGTCCAAATCTCGACGGGAATGTGCTAGTTGGGTCCGAATTAGTGCAAAACGACACAAGCCGGAGCAAAATCGTGCAAGGGAGTGCGTTTACAGCGTGAAATGGGTCAAATCGGCCTGTAATTGTTGAACCGTCGGTGATATCGTCCAAATCTCGACGGGAATGTGCTAGTTGGGTCCGAATTAGTGCAAAACGACACAAGCCGGAGCAAAATCGTGCAAGGGAGTGCGTTTACAGCGTGAAATGGGTCAAATCGGCCTGTAATTGTTGAACCGTCGGTGATATCGTCCAAATCTCGACGGGAATGTGCTAGTTGGGTCCGAATTAGTGCAAAACGACACAAGCCGGAGCAAATCGTGCAAGGAGTGCGTTTACAGCGTGAAATGGGTCAAATCGGCCTGTAATTGTTGAACCGTCGGTGATATCGTCCAAATCTCGACGGGAATGTGCTAGTTGGGTCCGAATTAGTGCAAAACGACACAAGCCGGAGCAAAATCGTGCAAGGGAGTGCGTTTACAGCGTGAAATGGTCAAATCGGCCTGTAATTGTTGAACCGTCGGTGATATCGTCCAAATCTCGACGGGAATGTGCTAGTTGGGTCCGAATTAGTGCAAAACGACACAAGCCGGAGCAAAATCGTGCAAGGGAGTGCGTTTACAGCGTGAAATGGGTCAAATCGGCCTGTAATTGTTGAACCGTCGGTGATATCGTCCAAATCTCGACGGGAATGTGCTAGTTGGGTCCGAATTAGTGCAAAACGACACAAGCCGGAGCAAAAAGTGCGTTTACAGCGTGAAATGGGTCAAATCGGCCTGTAATTGTTGAACCGTCGGTGATATCGTCCAAATCTCGACGGGAATGTGCTAGTTGGGTCCGAATTAGTGCAAAACGACACAAGCCGGAGCAAATCGTGCAAGGGAGTGCGTTTACAGCGTGAAATGGGTCAAATCGGCCTGTAATTGTTGAACCGTCGGTGATATCGTCCAAATCTCGACGGGAATGTGCTAGTTGGGTCCGAATTAGTGCAAAACGACACAAGCCGGAGCAAAAAGTGCGTTTACAGCGTGAAATGGGTCAAATCGGCCTGTAATTGTTGAACCGTCGGTGATATCGTCCAAATCTCGACGGGAATGTGCTAGTTGGGTCCGAATTAGTGCAAAACGACACAAGCCGGAGCAAAATCGTGCAAGGGAGTGCGTTTACAGCGTGAAATGGGTCAAATCGGCCTGTAATTGTTGAACCGTCGGTGATATCGTCCAAATCTCGACGGGAATGTGCTAGTTGGGTCCGAATTAGTGCAAAACGACACAAGCCGGAGCAAAATCGTGCAAGGAGTGCGTTTACAGCGTGAAATGGGTCAAATCGGCCTGTAATTGTTGAACCGTCGGTGATATCGTCCAAATCTCGACGGGAATGTGCTAGTTGGGTCCGAATTAGTGCAAAACGACACAAGCCGGAGCAAAATCGTGCAAGGGAGTGCGTTTACAGCGTGAAATGGGTCAAATCGGCCTGTAATTGTTGAACCGTCGGTGATATCGTCCAAATCTCGACGGGAATGTGCTAGTTGGGTCCGAATTAGTGCAAAACGACACAAGCCGGAGCAAATCGTGCAAGGGAGTGCGTTTACAGCGTGAAATGGTCAAATCGGCCTGTAATTGTTGAACCGTCGGTGATATCGTCCAAATCTCGACGGGAATGTGCTAGTTGGGTCCGAATTAGTGCAAAACGACACAAGCCGGAGCAAAATCGTGCAAGGGAGTGCGTTTACAGCGTGAAATGGGTCAAATCGGCCTGTAATTGTTGAACCGTCGGTGATATCGTCCAAATCTCGACGGGAATGTGCTAGTTGGGTCCGAATTAGTGCAAAACGACACAAGCCGGAGCAAATCGTGCAAGGGAGTGCGTTTACAGCGTGAAATGGGTCAAATCGGCCTGTAATTGTTGAACCGTCGGTGATATCGTCCAAATCTCGACGGGAATGTGCTAGTTGGGTCCGAATTAGTGCAAAACGACACAAGCCGGAGCAAAATCGTGCAAGGGAGTGCGTTTACAGCGTGAAATGGGTCAAATCGGCCTGTAATTGTTGAACCGTCGGTGATATCGTCCAAATCTCGACGGGAATGTGCTAGTTGGGTCCGAATTAGTGCAAAACGACACAAGCCGGAGCAAAATCGTGCAAGGGAGTGCGTTTACAGCGTGAAATGGGTCAAATCGGCCTGTAATTGTTGAACCGTCGGTGATATCGTCCAAATCTCGACGGGAATGTGCTAGTTGGGTCCGAATTAGTGCAAAACGACACAAGCCGGAGCAAAATCGTGCAAGGGAGTGCGTTTACAGCGTGAAATGGGTCAAATCGGCCTGTAATTGTTGAACCGTCGGTGATATCGTCCAAATCTCGACGGGAATGTGCTAGTTGGGTCCGAATTAGTGCAAAACGACACAAGCCGGAGCAAAATCGTGCAAGGGAGTGCGTTTACAGCGTGAAATGGGTCAAATCGGCCTGTAATTGTTGAACCGTCGGTGATATCGTCCAAATCTCGACGGGAATGTGCTAGTTGGGTCCGAATTAGTGCAAAACGACACAAGCCGGAGCAAATCGTGCAAGGGAGTGCGTTTACAGCGTGAAATGGGTCAAATCGGCCTGTAATTGTTGAACCGTCGGTGATATCGTCCAAATCTCGACGGGAATGTGCTAGTTGGGTCCGAATTAGTGCAAAACGACACAAGCCGGAGCAAAATCGTGCAAGGGAGTGCGTTTACAGCGTGAAATGGGTCAAATCGGCCTGTAATTGTTGAACCGTCGGTGATATCGTCCAAATCTCGACGGGAATGTGCTAGTTGGGTCCGAATTAGTGCAAAACGACACAAGCCGGAGCAAAATCGTGCAAGGGAGTGCGTTTACAGCGTGAAATGGGTCAAATCGGCCTGTAATTGTTGAACCGTCGGTGATATCGTCCAAATCTCGACGGGAATGTGCTAGTTGGGTCCGAATTAGTGCAAAACGACACAAGCCGGAGCAAATCGTGCAAGGGAGTGCGTTTACAGCGTGAAATGGGTCAAATCGGCCTGTAATTGTTGAACCGTCGGTGATATCGTCCAAATCTCGACGGGAATGTGCTAGTTGGGTCCGAATTAGTGCAAAACGACACAAGCCGGAGCAAAATCGTGCAAGGGAGTGCGTTTACAGCGTGAAATGGGTCAAATCGGCCTGTAATTGTTGAACCGTCGGTGATATCGTCCAAATCTCGACGGGAATGTGCTAGTTGGGTCCGAATTAGTGCAAAACGACACAAGCCGGAGCAAAATCGTGCAAGGGAGTGCGTTTACAGCGTGAAATGGGTCAAATCGGCCTGTAATTGTTGAACCGTCGGTGATATCGTCCAAATCTCGACGGGAATGTGCTAGTTGGGTCCGAATTAGTGCAAAACGACACAAGCCGGAGCAAAATCGTGCAAGGGAGTGCGTTTACAGCGTGAAATGGGTCAAATCGGCCTGTAATTGTTGAACCGTCGGTGATATCGTCCAAATCTCGACGGGAATGTGCTAGTTGGGTCCGAATTAGTGCAAAACGACACAAGCCGGAGCAAAATCGTGCAAGGGAGTGCGTTTACAGCGTGAAATGGGTCAAATCGGCCTGTAATTGTTGAACCGTCGGTGATATCGTCCAAATCTCGACGGGAATGTGCTAGTTGGGTCCGAATTAGTGCAAACGACACAAGCCGGAGCAAAATCGTGCAAGGGAGTGCGTTTACAGCGTGAAATGGGTCAAATCGGCCTGTAATTGTTGAACCGTCGGTGATATCGTCCAAATCTCGACGGGAATGTGCTAGTTGGGTCCGAATTAGTGCAAAACGACACAAGCCGGAGCAAATCGTGCAAGGGAGTGCGTTTACAGCGTGAAATGGGTCAAATCGGCCTGTAATTGTTGAACCGTCGGTGATATCGTCCAAATCTCGACGGGAATGTGCTAGTTGGGTCCGAATTAGTGCAAACGACACAAGCCGGAGCAAATCGTGCAAGGGAGTGCGTTTACAGCGTGAAATGGGTCAAATCGGCCTGTAATTGTTGAACCGTCGGTGATATCGTCCAAATCTCGACGGGAATGTGCTAGTTGGGTCCGAATTAGTGCAAAACGACACAAGCCGGAGCAAAATCGTGCAAGGGAGTGCGTTTACAGCGTGAAATGGGTCAAATCGGCCTGTAATTGTTGAACCGTCGGTGATATCGTCCAAATCTCGACGGGAATGTGCTAGTTGGGTCCGAATTAGTGCAAAACGACACAAGCCGGAGCAAAATCGTGCAAGGGAGTGCGTTTACAGCGTGAAATGGGTCAAATCGGCCTGTAATTGTTGAACCGTCGGTGATATCGTCCAAATCTCGACGGGAATGTGCTAGTTGGGTCCGAATTAGTGCAAAACGACACAAGCCGGAGCAAATCGTGCAAGGGAGTGCGTTTACAGCGTGAAATGGGTCAAATCGGCCTGTAATTGTTGAACCGTCGGTGATATCGTCCAAATCTCGACGGGAATGTGCTAGTTGGGTCCGAATTAGTGCAAAACGACACAAGCCGGAGCAAAATCGTGCAAGGGAGTGCGTTTACAGCGTGAAATGGGTCAAATCGGCCTGTAATTGTTGAACCGTCGGTGATATCGTCCAAATCTCGACGGGAATGTGCTAGTTGGGTCCGAATTAGTGCAAAACGACACAAGCCGGAGCAAAATCGTGCAAGGGAGTGCGTTTACAGCGTGAAATGGTCAAATCGGCCTGTAATTGTTGAACCGTCGGTGATATCGTCCAAATCTCGACGGGAATGTGCTAGTTGGGTCCGAATTAGTGCAAAACGACACAAGCCGGAGCAAAATCGTGCAAGGGAGTGCGTTTACAGCGTGAAATGGGTCAAATCGGCCTGTAATTGTTGAACCGTCGGTGATATCGTCCAAATCTCGACGGGAATGTGCTAGTTGGGTCCGAATTAGTGCAAAACGACACAAGCCGGAGCAAAATCGTGCAAGGGAGTGCGTTTACAGCGTGAAATGGGTCAAATCGGCCTGTAATTGTTGAACCGTCGGTGATATCGTCCAAATCTCGACGGGAATGTGCTAGTTGGGTCCGAATTAGTGCAAAACGACACAAGCCGGAGCAAATCGTGCAAGGGAGTGCGTTTACAGCGTGAAATGGGTCAAATCGGCCTGTAATTGTTGAACCGTCGGTGATATCGTCCAAATCTCGACGGGAATGTGCTAGTTGGGTCCGAATTAGTGCAAAACGACACAAGCCGGAGCAAATCGTGCAAGGGAGTGCGTTTACAGCGTGAAATGGGTCAAATCGGCCTGTAATTGTTGAACCGTCGGTGATATCGTCCAAATCTCGACGGGAATGTGCTAGTTGGGTCCGAATTAGTGCAAAACGACACAAGCCGGAGCAAAATCGTGCAAGGGAGTGCGTTTACAGCGTGAAATGGGTCAAATCGGCCTGTAATTGTTGAACCGTCGGTGATATCGTCCAAATCTCGACGGGAATGTGCTAGTTGGGTCCGAATTAGTGCAAAACGACACAAGCCGGAGCAAAATCGTGCAAGGGAGTGCGTTTACAGCGTGAAATGGGTCAAATCGGCCTGTAATTGTTGAACCGTCGGTGATATCGTCCAAATCTCGACGGGAATGTGCTAGTTGGGTCCGAATTAGTGCAAAACGACACAAGCCGGAGCAAATCGTGCAAGGGAGTGCGTTTACAGCGTGAAATGGGTCAAATCGGCCTGTAATTGTTGAACCGTCGGTGATATCGTCCAAATCTCGACGGGAATGTGCTAGTTGGGTCCGAATTAGTGCAAAACGACACAAGCCGGAGCAAAATCGTGCAAGGGAGTGCGTTTACAGCGTGAAATGGGTCAAATCGGCCTGTAATTGTTGAACCGTCGGTGATATCGTCCAAATCTCGACGGGAATGTGCTAGTTGGGTCCGAATTAGTGCAAAACGACACAAGCCGGAGCAAAATCGTGCAAGGGAGTGCGTTTACAGCGTGAAATGGGTCAAATCGGCCTGTAATTGTTGAACCGTCGGTGATATCGTCCAAATCTCGACGGGAATGTGCTAGTTGGGTCCGAATTAGTGCAAAACGACACAAGCCGGAGCAAAATCGTGCAAGGGAGTGCGTTTACAGCGTGAAATGGGTCAAATCGGCCTGTAATTGTTGAACCGTCGGTGATATCGTCCAAATCTCGACGGGAATGTGCTAGTTGGGTCCGAATTAGTGCAAAACGACACAAGCCGGAGCAAAATCGTGCAAGGGAGTGCGTTTACAGCGGGAAATGGGTCAAATCGGCCTGTAACTGTTGAACCGTCGGTGATATCCAAATCTCGACCGGAATGTGCTAGTTGGGACCGAATTAGTGCAAAACGACACAAGCCGGAGCAAAATCGTGCAAGGGAGTGCATTTACAGCGTGAAATGCGTCAAATCGGACTGTAATTGTTGAACCGTCGGTGATATCGTCCTAATCTCAACCGGAACGTGCTAGTTGGATCCGAATTAGTGCAAAACGACACAAGCCGGAGCAAAATCGTGCAAGGGAGTGCGTTTACAGCGTGAAATGTGTCAAATCGGCCTGTAATTGTTGAACCGTCGGTGATATCGTCCAAATCTCGACGGTTCAACAATTACAGGCCGATTTGACACATTTCACGCTGTAAACGCACTCCCTTGCACGATTTTGCTCCGGCTTGTGTCGTTTTGCACTAATTCGGACCCAACTAGCACATTCCCGTCGAGATTTGGACGATATCACCGACGGTTCAACAATTACAGGCCGATTTGACCCATTTCACGCTGTAAACGCACTTTAAATAAACCAAAATGAAAATGAAAATGAAAATGAAAATCAAAATCAAAATCGAAATCGAAATCGAAATCGAAATCGAAATCGAAATCGAAATCGAAATCGAAATCGAAATCGAAATCGAAATCGAAATCGAAATCGAAATCGAAATCGAAATCGAAATCGAAATCGAAATCGAAATCAAAATCAAAATCAAAATCAAAATTAAAATTAAAATCGAAATCGAAATCGAAATTGAAATCACAGCATCACAGTATAGCGCGCACAGCGCGCACCCTCACCACAATCACCTCCGTACGAATAAATAAACTGGAAGTCTATCGCTTCGGTAAGGTCGCGCACCGGCAAAAAATCGCTTCCGAATCCGTTTTCTAACCCCTTTCCCGGTTAAGGGGCGAAAACGATCAAACAATGTTATATTATATTATGTTATATTGTATTATGTTATAATATTGTATTATAGTATTGTTATTGTATTGTATTGGTTATATCTGTGGTTATATCTGTGATGATTATATATGCGATTATATTTGCGGTTATACTTATTTGACTTAGTTTAATGGGTCTTGTATTATGGAATTTAGAAGAGTCTATCTGAATTGGATGGATTAATGAGTTTATATCATATGCGTATATTGCGTTTATAATCCCTTTGCATATTTTGAGGGTGGGTTTGATTCTGATTCTGGTTTCTTGTTTCTTAGTTCTTAGCTCCTTAGTTCCTCTTGTAGTATCATGCATTGTTTCTAAGCTTTCGGGGGTTGTTCGGGCTCCCAGGCATTGTCAATTAATTGTAGACTATAAGATGTATCATATATCCTTTAGCAATTTAGATATGAATAACGTGTAACGACATTGGTTTATTGGTTTATTGGTTGATTGTTCGCCGTTCACTATTCACTATCCTTATTCTTTTCTTATTTTTATTCTTGGTCTCTTGACATGTTTCAGTGACTTCTTCTTCAATTGAGTGTTACGTTTTACGTTCCATGTTCCTATAATATTATTTACTGCTCTTTTGTAGCTCTTCGTACCCCCCCTCAGGATACTGTTTTGCATACTATGTTTAATTCAATTCTAGTGCAGCTGTGACAGTTGTGAATCTGTGTATTTTGAATACTTACGGTACTTTATGCAATCTTTTGTACATTAATTACCCTTTCTTAATTACAATTCTAATTCTGATTTTGATTCTGATTTGGAAAGTGTTAGTTCTGTATTGGTTAACACGGCTGGTGCTCAGGGAGGCATACGCTGCGGTAGTCCGTCCTGCATGATACAATGTCTTTATGGTTTTCTATACATACATATATGCGTTATGGTTCCTTAAATTCTTTGAATTTCTTGACCGTGGATCTCATATGACTTTCTTATAGGAGTGTCTGGCTTGGTTTAGCACCCATATGCCTTTTCTATTAATTGGTATTAAAGGGGGTTTAATGGAACTGCATCATTTAAGCTGACTATGGTATGAGGAGTTTAATTAATTATCTACATCGGTATACTTATTAAATTGATTATATTTGAAGTGTTTTCGTTACATATTATATATACACATATGTTCATAGTAATTTTGATCTATTGTAGTGTAGTTTAGTTTTCTTGTACCTTTATATTATGATTTAGTAGTAATATGGTTGTATGTGGGGTTTATTGTTGATTGTTTATTATTGATTAGTTTTCACCACGCGCTGTATTGCATCGACTTACCTGTGTCACGTTGCGCGTGCGACGGCGCAACGTAAAAGGGCTAATACGTAAAAGAAAGGAGAGTGCTGCTATTTCAACTAGAAGATTGAAAGGCAATTCCCTATACTTTTTACCCTATTCTGAGCGCGATGGTTGGTATCGCTGCCACCAGTCTCGAGCGGGTTAACGCTCTCGACAATTTAAAAGACGAAAGACAATTATCAAGATGTTAGAGTTTAGAATTTAACTTTTTAATCTTTCGTTTGGGTTCGTTCACGCTTTAGGTCCCGTACGGGTCCCTCCTTGAATCTGTATATGATGGTAGGCGTATAACTGAAAAGTGTGTGTGGTATGTTGAAATAAATTTGAAAACTGTTTAACTGGTAAAACTGGTTTAATTATGAGTAAGAATCAGAAAAATTAACAGAATATGAAAAGCCAGAAATTGAAGATGTTTTAATTTTGAAACTCGTTATTGAAAATACTAGTTTTATACGTATTGGTTAACAAGGGTAAAGATGATTCGTAAAAATAACAAAAATATAATGATATTGTCACGTCCTGTGACGCATTCTTTAAAACTTCTATTTCGCCACCCAAACTCTTTAAGCCGCTATTTCGCCACCCAAATTCTTTAAACTTATATTTCGCTATACAGATTCTTTAAACTTACATTTCGCGATACAAATTCTTTGAACTTCTATTGCACCATCCAAATTCATCGCTCCGCAAAAATTCTGAGTGAGCAACTCAGCCGGGTCGTCGTACGGCGAGAACGCTGACGATCCGGACGAGGTGGTTCACCCGAATTGCCAAATCAAAAGTCGACCTCATTAATCAATATATAATAACGAGACAAAAACCACCCGCATTCAGACCAACTATAGTACAGAACCCGTATCAGATAAAATTTAGTGCAGACTCAAAAGTCATCGCGACCCGATCACTTCCGTGAAACTCGTTCAGAATCGGCCGGTCCGTTAACGCGAATCCGGATTTTATTCTAACACGCGTACAAAAATCCGCAAAATACGACTCTGCTACGGGACCCAGAGACCCGACAGAGCAACTCGTCAATTGTAAAACACGCGCAAGTTAAGAACTGTACGAAATACCAATAAACATTTGTTGTGCTCGGAAGTGTGTGAACTTCAATTAAACGTCTACCCTACTGTCTACATCCACCAGGACGACTTATTTCTACAGGTATCCTCGCCCAGCGAAAGGTAAGTATGAACCTCTACCTAACTAACAACGTAGATTAAATCATACAAAAGTACGCGGAGAACTCAGTGAGAGGGAGAACTTCGCGACGTTACAATATATAAAAATGTAAAAATATAATGATATGCGCGCGCTGAAATCACACTTTGAAGGTTAACAATTTTTTATACGGCCGCGGGAAATGATATGTTCCAATCCCGTTTTCCTCTGTTTTAATTCAAAATTTGGCGTATTCCCGCCGTGAGAATACACCCTAGCCGGAGATATTCTCGGCACCCCCGAAAGGGCAGGACTAAGGTGCCCCCTTGATAGAATAAGTAATGAATTATGAAAACGGAATCGTAACACAATTATAGTTGTACGTAATTTATCGATACCTCAAACGATGGAACGATCTGACCGGAGAATTCTCGGAACCCACGAAGGGCTGGACAGATCGCCCGTTTTGCCAATATGTAGTCGTCGTGTTCAAAAATGGTAAATGGATCGACTTACCGAAACGCTGTTTAATATAATACAAGATAACAAATTTGCTTGTAGAGATCTCTATGTTCGCTGGATATTCTGGAACACCAAAGAACGGTAAGAATTGTGAACACTGCACTTGTCGCGGCGATAATGAATTAAACGAAACGAGTACGTCGACGAGAGACAAACGAATACGAACGGAAAAGTATATGTATTGAGTTACGCGGAATGAAGCTAATACGAAATCCTACGCGAGCAAACGATTTAAAATAAGAAAGAAAAAGATAGAAATTTATGGAGAAGGAAAATTTAACGTGCGCGTCTGTGAGTCCTTATTCAGAATTCCGATGATTTTAACCCGCACGGCACTCTGCCTCGCTACGCGGAGGACTTTACCGCAGAGAAAATATCGCGAAGTTCCGAATAACTCTGTCTCTCGGACACACGGGCTCAAGATCACGTACCTCGACGATTGATCGATCAAGAGTGTCGAAATTTGCGCGAGATCGACGGGCGAAGGGCCCGTCGCGCGATCATCGTCCTTGGAGGGGACGGATTGACGAATCGTGGCACGTGCTCGGAAGTGTCGCGTGCCCGGTGATTGGCTAAGACGCGCGAGCTAGACGAAGATTCTTCATCCCCTTTCTTTGGTGTTCCTTTTTCTTTCTATTTCGTCGCCATGATCGTTTCAACGGTTTTCTAGAAACTACGCAGTATTTCCATTAAACGTATAATTTCTAATTGCGGCTATTGATTTAGTTTGATTGACAAAATGATGAACTATTATTATTAAATGAGTACTATGGATTTGATTAGAATACAAAACGGACTTAAACTGTATAAATTAACAGATGAGGCCGCCATCCGTATATTTCCCTTAACAGGATCAGAATTATTTACTTTCCTGATTAATAACGAAGATCTTTAGCGTAAAAGCGGACGATGCCTTTGAGATAGTCGCAATGCCGATTATGCATTCGTTTACAATCTTTCGCATAATTATTTCTGTGGAATCGATATTTCGTTAGCGATGAATTTAAACATTTCTACCAGAACGTTCCTTTGTTCAAAATTCGCCGTTGTCGCTAGGTAGTTCTTATAATTTCGAACACAATAGTGTTTATTGCTTTGAACGACCCTTGATTTTCGAACGGCGGTCGAACGTTCGCGACGTTAGACTTTGTAAGGGTTCTCATTCATTTTAGTTTCATCGTTTAAAGTCTTATTCATCCATCCATTACTTTCACACTATCATTCGACCAGGTAATAATGATCCTGGTTGGACCGGCTGACGCTTTCTGCAAATGAGAGGGAAAGAGTTTCCTTAACAAAGAAGTTATTACGGTTTTTCCGTTTCTACGCAGTTACCAACGGAAATTCCCGGAATGCGAAGCACTGGATAACTGCGTAGCGCTGGTGTTGTGCGAACGGCTCTCTCTCTCTCTTACGAGCTAACGCGAGTTTTTGTGCGTTACCCGATATTAAACTGTCTTGTATTTCGATGGTTGGCGACGATAGTTTCAAGGAGGGTCACGTAAGCTATTGTAAAGAAGGAAACAGAAATGACCTTTCCTCGTGTACCTCGCATGAGAATTCTCGGAACCCTAGGGCTTGACAAGATACACGATTCCAGGGTAGAGTAGAATAAAGAAGAGAAAGCAATAGAAGAAGTCAAAAATAGAAAAGAATTAAACTCAAACTCTTCCTTGTACACCTCTGCATGAGAAATCCTCGGAACCTCGAAAGGCTTGACAAGTATGTACAAGGTAGAGGAGGAATGAAAAGATTGGCGGAAAAGTGAAACACCCACCTCACGACCCTTACATGAGAAATCCTCGGAACCTCGAAAGGCTTGATAAGGGACGCAAGGCGGATAAATTTCAAAATTTCCGCCGGGGCGTAACACCTGTATCAGTATTAATATTAATACCATACTTATCGGAGCGGTATTATAATCTAGTAACAATCTAATCTACTCAATTTATAACTATTTGAATTGTTTGATCTGCCTTATGGTTTATGTCGATTTAGGTCTCGTACTCCCCATATTATATCAGATGGGTATTCTCTTCTCCTGTTATCCGTTAATTAAACTCTACCTCCACTTCCATTGGCTGGCGTTAGGGCTTCCTGCAAATAGACTAGGATTATGTTACATTTTACATTTAATACTATGGTTAATTTCTGATGTTAACAGTTCTGTCTCTTCCTATTATTCTCATTATGAGGTATATGTTGCTACTTATCTTTATTGATGATTTGCTCGCAATAATTTCTAATTGTTTTTTATTGCCTTCATTTGATCATTGATTGTACTCCATCATGTTCGCTTGCCAACCACGTTGAGGTTGTGGTCGCGTAAATGTTCCTGCAAGTAAATTTAAGTAACTTAATAGTTTCAATGAGTGGTTTCAATTATTAGTATTACATTACGCTCGCCTATTTATTTTCTTCCCAGCTTACTTTCTGGTTATACCCTATATTCTATATTTTATACTGTACCTTATTTACCTTTACCTCTGATAATAATTAGTAGCATTCTATGTTATGTTATGTTTGCTTCTCTTCTCTCATGGCTGGCTTGCTATTTGCTATCTGTCTGGCGACTTTATTTTACTTTACGGTTCACATCCTTGGTTTATTTCATCTCAAATTTATGGTTTATCTTGAATTTAATTTTATGTGATTATATTGTGCGCTAGTAATGAATGTTAAATATTCCTCTTCTGCTATTTGGCTGCTCGACTGTATGTATGTATGTGTGACGTTTTAGGTTTTGGGGGTTTTGTTGGTCATTTGCTTATGTCCAGTTCACATATGCTCGCTTGCCTGCATGCGTGCAATACTACTTATGTTTACTTCACAGTTTCTCACGTTCTCATATTGCTTACTGTTTCTTTTACTGTTAACTATTCATTAACTGCTCTATTGCATTAGATGCATTAGATGCATATATATATTTATTTCCCGTTGTATTTGTGATTTGATTTAACCGGTTTTAGTATGTTTAGTATGTTCAGTATGCTTATTATGACAGCTGTTATTGAATGTATGGGCTCCTCTATTATATTCATGGGCTTCATGTGCTTATTAATTCCTATACATCATTCATTATTTATTTATTCATTCACTCATTCATTTATTCATTTATTTGTTCATTTATTCTGTACTCATTATTTATTCATTATTTATCGTTGCATATTTGGGGCATTCGAAGCGCTACTCGAAGCGCTATGCTTGTCATGAGCGTGTGTGTGTGTGTGTGTGTGTAAAGTATGTATGGGACAGGTCATCGAGGATTGCAGCCTAATAAGATGTGGCGCAGTCACCCGGGGAAAGGACTCGTCCCGGGCCCGGGCTGTGCTGAAGAGCAAGCCCTGTTAAAACAGGTGAACACATGGCGCGACCACCCGCTGAGCAGGAGCTCCGGTTCCTGGTCGTGGCCGAAGAAAAATGGCCTGTCCTCGTGGAAGGTCAGGTGGGTGTAATGACATCTAGGATACGCCACATCATCATTATCAACCAACCATGGTGGACGAAGATGGACACGGCCAGCCGTGGAGATACGATGTCCCGGTTCCTGGCCGCGTCGAAGGGCAAGCTCCTGCCCTGGCAGGTGAACACATGGCGCGACCACCCGGAATGGGCTTACTTCGGTTACTGGTCGTGGCTGAAGAAAAATCCTGTGCCTTACCGTACGGGTTGAAAATGTCCTACCGCTGGATCGGGGGTGCAGCGGCGTGGATCCGCAGATGCCCCATGTGCCTAGCGCATTTCGTTTTTGCGGGCGGCCGCAATAACGCGAAATGAGTTGAAGTGCCGAAGCGTCGTTGTGGCTATACGCTGGTATTCCTTTATGAGTCCTAACGAGTGAAAAGGTGCCGGCGGCCCACGTTAGGGGAGAGGTTTTAGTGGGTAGTATGTCCAGCCTCGGGAGGGCCCACTCTGGGCTGCCCGTCTAGATCGCCCCTTCAGGGCTGTGGCCTACTCTTGGGCTAAACTCAACCCTTAAGGGTTGGGTTGCCAGGTGTTGCCCCTTCTGGCGTTGCCTCTTTGGGTTTGCCCTCACCTCACGGGCGCCAGGCTGCCCCTTCAGGGAGGACATGAGTCCGACACTGCCCGGGCCCCCTCTAGGCGAATAGACGAAAAGGGGAACCAACCCGCGCGTGCGCAAACGCATTTTCTCTTCCAACTAAACCAAAGAAAAAAAAAAAAGGTTTCAGGGGGACCCACGGACCTGGCCAAGTGTACTGGCTGGGCGGAGAGGTGATACCCCGACGTGGCGCGTCCCCAGGTGGCGGATAGGGGAATGCTCGCCATGCACTTTTCGGAGTGCATGGAGGGTAGGAGTGAAATAAAATAGCTCCTGCGGACCAAACACCAAGGGAAGGAAAACCCATCAAAACCTCCCCTGTGACTGGGGGATAGAATACTGACACGGTAACCCATGCCTGTCGTACAAGGCGACTGAAAGGGGGGCGTTTGCTGCTGTCGAAGTAGCCTCGCAGATGACCCGGGGCGATTCCGGTGGGATCTACGGATCGTGGCAGGGCCTCCCTTGCCGGTAAGGCCTGGGTCGGAGAGGCGAAAAGGTGGCTGCAGCGTCGTTCAGTTCTCTAGGGGCCAGGCTGCGTGGCGGTCGGGTGCGGGTAGCGAACCCGGAGTGGTCCGGTTCCGGAGAAACGTAACCCAGTGGTCACGTTTCGCTGGAACGGGGGGCTTGCCTTCATTGGCCGGCCCGCGAGGATGACAACCGCTATAAAAAATCACTAGCTCCAAGCTGCGGTACGCGGTGATGAGGGCGCCCCTGGAGTCAGCGCCAGGGGTGACTGATGGGTGCATCAGTCTCTAGCGGCCAACCCCGGGGTATCTGGCGACCCCCCATGTGTACTAGCCTTACCCGGGTGGACCCACAGATCGACCCACTCGTGGGAACACTATCGATGACTTGAAACTAAAAACGCCAACAACAACAACAAACACTGGACGGGACGTACCGAAGACGACTGCGGTTGTTCAACAGGACGCGAGACGGGAAACGGGCGCGGAGGATATGGCGCAGCCCAGCACTAGCTGGGTAACGGATGCGCGCCGCCTATCCGCCCGATTAACTAGGGCGGATGTGGAGTGGCCTCCCCTGAGGCCGCTACGAGGAGGGGCCGGAGTTTCCCCGCCGGCCTCTGATGCCCCCACATTCAGAGAGAGTGAGGCGGACTTGGACTCGGACGAGTCACTCTCCTCGGCAGTATCTCTGGAGGCACGGCGCACGAGCAAGAGGGGTCGCCCGCCGACCACGGGCCAGTACGTGTGGCGCGCGGCGGATAAGCAGACAGTCCTGGATGTCCAGCGCCGGGAACTTGACCTGCTGGAGGGGAGGTGGGTGCTCGATCCTAACGAGGACCCTATAGAACCGAGTCGGGGTAGCAGGTCCCTACCGGACCCTGAGGACCTGGCGGAGGAAGTCAAGTCCCCACGCGCGACATTATTGCGCAGTCCTTGGAGTTCTGTCGCGACATCGACAAGGTCGCGGGCATCTGCAAAGGGCTGAAAGGGACATTTGTTCGCAAGCTGAGGATGGCCTCCCGCTACCTTAAGGCCATCCACACGGAAGCGGGAATCAGGGCTGCACCTGCCAGGGCCGATAAGGAGGTGAAGGAGCTTCGCGAACAGCTGAAGCTGCGGGAGGAACAAGTGGCTGCCAGGAGGCCCAAATAAACATCCTGCAAAATAGCCTGGCAGACATTACGTGCAGGGTCGCTGCCACAGAGGTGCCGGCGCCTGAAGGCCCCGGCCCACCCAAAAGGTCGGCGGGGCCCGGCTCGCCGTTGTCTGGCGAAGAGGCCGGCAGGAAAAGGAGGAAGGACGCAGTCGAAGCTTTCGACTTACCGTCTTGCCCACCTGAATGTCCCGTGGTGCAAGTCCCAATCCCAGCTGCTGCACCTGGAAAAGAGGAGGAGAAGATTGGTGGCCTCGAGCCCGACCTAATGAGCGGATTTGCGGCTCTCCTCGAAAAGGGCCTGTCGGGGCTCCGGGCGGAGTTCAAAGCTGCTATTGCAGCCGTCCAGCCCCCGCCTAAGAGGGCGGAGCATGTGAAGGGGGGAGCTGCGGCTGCGACCATCCCCACTGCATCGAGGAAGGAAGCTGAGAAGCGGGTGCGGAATAGGACCCTGCCTGCCACGGAGCCGTTGCCGGGGCCCTCCTCAGCACCCGACCAACCGGCATCATTTGTGGAGGCTAGAATGGCCCGGATTGTCGAAGAACATCGGAGGACGGCGGATGGGACCTGGGTTACGGTGGTCGGCCGCCGCGCTAAAGCTGCAGAGACAAAGGCGGCAGCGGTCAAGGCGCCTCCCTCCCAGAGCTCCAAGGTGCTTGCCCAGAAGGGGCAGAAGAGAGGGGCGGCACCGACGGTTAAGGGTCAAGGGGCCCAACCTGCCAGGCAGAAGGCCCCCCGCCCTCCTCGTACTGCGGCGGTCAGCATCAACCTAGCTGCCGAGGCTAAGGTCTCATATGCCGAGGCCATGCTCATGGCCCGGGAGCGGGTCAAGTTGGAGGAGCTGGGCATCACGGCGTTAATGCCCAGAAGAGCTCGGACCGGTGGCTTGGTCCT
The DNA here is from genome assembly GCF_907164935.1 of Osmia bicornis bicornis. NCBI lineage: Eukaryota > Metazoa > Arthropoda > Insecta > Hymenoptera > Megachilidae > Osmia > Osmia bicornis. The sequence continues at coordinate 17,461 of NW_025791068.1, forward strand.
CGAGTTACCTGGGGAGGACAGGACGGAGAAAGCTGTCAAGTTGGCTGACCGACTCCGCCAGGTGTTCAGTGAAACCGAGGTGAGGGTTGCCCGCCCCATAAAAATGGGCGAGGTTAGGGTGACCGAGTCGTCGAGACCAGCGGAGGTGGCGGCCGCATTGGCCGCTGCGGGGGGTTGCTCCGCTGAAGAAATTAAAATGGGGGAGATTCGCACCTCCCCCCAAAGTATGGGGACTGTCTGGGCGAGATGCCCTCTAGCGGCACTCAAAACGTTATCCGCCTATGGGAGGGTTCTGGTTGGGTGGTCCTCGGCCAGAATACAGGCGCTACCAGCGCGGCCATTGCAGTGCTATCGCTGCCTGGAAAGAGGGCATGTTAGGTAGCGATGCACCTGCGAAGCTGATAGGTCCGACCGCTGCTATGCGTGCGGAGAGTCGGGCCACGTGGCCAGCAAGTGTAGCGCCACCCCGCGGTGCCCCCTCTGTTCGGACCTGGGGCGGCCCGCGGGTCATCGATTGGGGGCACAAGGTTGTGCCCCCTCCTCGTCCCAGAGGAAGAAGAAGAGTGCCGTTGAAGGGGCAGGAACAGCCCCCAAGGAACAGGGATCAAGGACCAAGCCTGCGGAGTCGAAGAAGGGGGGCAAGAAAAATGCCCCTTCCAAGGCGGCGAGTAAAAATGCGGCGGAGGCGGCTCGTAAAGCCTGGGTATGAGGCCCAAGGGCCCTATACTTCAGGCCAACTTGAACCACTCGGCCAGGGCTCAGGACATGTTGTTCCAAACCCTGGCCGAGTGGAAGGCTAGGTTGGCGATGGCCGCGGAGCCGTTCCTACTCCTCGACTGACCAGCTTGGTTCGGGGACGAGGAGGGCTCCGTGGCGAATATTGGCACCGCAGTACCCCCACACTCCGCCCCACTGGAACGGGGCCGGGGGTTCGTCGACGTGCTGTGGGGTGAAATAGCGGTGGTGGGGCTCTATGCCCCGCCCAGATGGCCTCTCGCGCAATATGAACAGTACCTGGACCGGGTGGGGGTCTTTGTCTCCCGTTGTTCCCCCCGGCCAGTGCTAGTCCTCGGGGACTTTAATGCCCATGCGTCACTTTGGGGCTCCCCGAGGACAGACGCGAGAGGCAGGGCGGTCGTAAATTATGCGGCGGGGCTAGGACTCCCCCTGCTCAATGTGGGGTCCGTTAGCACCTGCGTGCGTGCCCAGGAGGAGTCTATAGTCGATCTGTCTTTCGCTACTCCCCTGGCCGCGCGTATGGTGCAGAGATGGAGGGTGGTGGAACAGGCGGTCACACTTAGTGACCATCTATACATCCGCCTCGACCTTACCACCACCGCCCACAGCCCCTGTGGACCACCACCGCTACGATGGGCGCTGAAGAGGATGGACGAGGACGTGCTGATCGCTGCAGCCCTCGCTCTGGCCTCGCTGCCAACACCTGCTGGCGGTGTACGACGCCGCCATGCCCCGGGCAAAGGACCTCCCCAGGCGGGCCGCCTACTGTTGAACGGGCGAAATTGGTGATCTGAGACGAGATTGTTTCGCAGCCCGTCGCCAGTTGCAAAGGGTCCGCAGAGGAAGCACATTCCGCGACCCAGCGAGGATGGAGGATCTGTACGGGCAGTACCGAGTTTTGGAGACTGCCTACAGGCAGCCATCATGGAGTCTAAATCCGGAGCATGGGACGAGCTCCTAGGCTCTCTCCAGAAGGATCCATGGGGGCGCCCATACAAAATGGTGATGGGCAAGCTAAAGCCCTGGGCGCCCCCGGTTACGGAGAGCCTCGACCCCCAGTTTTTGGGACGGGTAGTCGACACTTTGTTCCCACGAGAGAGGGAACACACCCGCCCCCCGCCGGACCAGGAGGAGGTGGATTGGTCCGACGAACTGGGGGTCACGGAGGAGGAGCTGGCCGGGGCGATTAAACGGATGGGGGCCCGAAACACTGCTCCGGGCCCCGATGGCGTCCCCGGCCGTGCCTGGGTGAAGGCTCTACGCGTCCTCGGTCCGAGATTGAGACGCCTCTTCAGCGCCTGCATTAAGGTAGGAGTCTTCCCAGAACAGTGGAAGACGGGGCGGCTAGTCCTCATCCGGAAGGATGGGCGACCCGCCGACAGTCCCTCGGCCTACCGGCCCATCGTGCTGTTGGACGAGGTGGGGAAGTTGTTCGAGCGGATTCTGGTATCCCGCCTCGTCCAGCACCTGTTCCAGGAGGGTCCCGACTTGGCCGAGTCGCAATATGGCTTCAGGCGGGGGGGCAGCACTATCGACGCAATCCAGTCGATGCGCTCCCGCTGCGACTCGGCCACGTCCCGGGGCAGGGTGGCGTTATGCGTTAGTCTGGACATCGTCAACGCCTTCAACACCCTGCCCCACAGGACAATAAGGAGGGCCCTGATACGCCACAAGGCGCCCCCCTACATGAGGAGGATCGTGGGCGACTACCTCCGGGACAGGAAGTTTGTGTACAGGAGCCGGGATGGCCAGATGCACGTGGGCTGTGGCGTACCCCAGGGTTCTGCGAAAGGTCCCACACTTTGGGACCTGGGGTACGACCCGGTCTTGCGGGTCGAGCTACAGACCGGTGTGAGCCTCACGTGCTTTGCAGATGATACGCACGTGTTGGCCGTCGGTCGGGGGTGGAAAAGGACTGGCCGCCTCGCATAGATTCGCGTCGCTGCCGTTGCCGCGGGGATCCGGCGGCTGGGGCTTCAGCTAGCTCCCCACAAAACTGAGGCGATGTGGTTTTACTCGCCTCGGCGTGGGGTTGCGCCACCGCCGCGGTCGGTGGTCCATGTGAGTGGAGTCGACGTCCAGGCGGGGAAGGGCCACAGGTACTTGGGCCTCCACCTGGATAGCCACTGGCGCTTCGAGGAGCACTTCGGTCGCCTGGCCCCTAGACTAGATAGGGCAGGCAACGCGCTTGCCCGTCTACTGCCCAATATCGGGGGGCCCAACGAGAAGGTTCGCCGTCTCTACGTGGGGATTGTGCGGAGCATGGCCCGCTATGGTGCGCCCATATGGGCGAACGCCCTGATGGATTCCCGGCGCAGCCAGCAACTGCTGCGCCGGGCTGAGAGGAGGATAGCCATCAGGGTAATCAGAGGTTACCGCACGGTCCGCTACGAGGCGGCGATGACCCTGGCGGGGGTTGTCCCCTTCAAGTTCCAGGCGGAGGGTGACGCAAAATTCTTCTGGCGTCTGCGAGCCCTTCGTCTGGACGGGATCCCGCCAGAAGAGATGACCGAAGTTGTTGCTAGGATTAGGCGCCAGGCCCGGCAGGGAGCCCTGGATCCCTGGCGACGCGAGCTCGTCGAGAGCGGCTCCACCGCCCAGCGCGTGATGGGACACCGAGGGAATGCCCCTCCCTCAACACCGATCGCGCGGCCCCGCGAAACTTATGCGGGGCCGCAGGGGGCCGGGGCTTGGGCCTCGGTCCCTATTGCATGCGGCCCGAGGAGTGCCGTCATCGGGTGTGGCCCCCGATGGCGGCGGAGTTTGGCACGTAGGGGAGCCCCAAAGTGACGCATGGGCATTAAAGTCCCCGAGGACTAGCACTGGCCGGGGGGAGAACGGGAGACAAAGTCCTCCACCCGGTCTAGGTACTGTTCATATTGCGCGGAAGGCCATCTGGGCGAGGCATAGAGCCCCACCACCGCTATTTCACCCCACAGAACGCCGACGAACCCCCGGCCCCGTTCCAGTGGGGCGGGGTGTGGAGGCACTGCGGTGCCAATAATCGCCACGGAGCCGTCCTCGTCCCCGAACCAATCTGGTCTGTCGAGGACTCGGCACGGCTCCGCGGCCATCGCCAACCCAGCCTTCCACTCGGCCAGGGTTTGGAACGACATGTCCTCAGCCCTGGCCGAGTGGTTCAAGTTGGCCTGAAGTATAGGGCCCTTGGGCCCCATACCTAGGCCTTACGAGCCGCCTCCGCGGCAGTTCTACTCGCCGACTTGGCAGGGGGATTTTTCTTGCCCCCCTTCGTCGACTCCGCAGGCTTGGTCCCTGATGCCTGTTCCTTGGGGGCTGTTCCTGCCCCTTCAACGGCACTCTTCTTCTTCCTCTGGGAGGAGGAGGGGTCACAACCTTTTGCCCCCAATCGATGCCCCGCGGGCCACCCCAGGTCCGCACAGAGGAGGCACCGCGGCGTGGCGCTACACTTGCTGGCCACGTGGCCCGACTCTCCGCACGCATAGCAGCGGTCGGACCTATCAGCTTCGCAGGTGCATTGCTGCCTAACATGCCCTCTTTCCAGGCAGCGATAGCACTGCAATGGCCGCGGTGGTAGCGCCTGTATTCTGGCCGAGGACCACCCGACCAGAACCCTCCCAGAGGCGGATCACTTTTTGAGTGCCGCTAGAGGGCATCTCGCCCAGACAGTCCCCATCCTTTGGGGGGAGGTGCGAATCTCCCCCATTTTAATTTCTTCAGCGGAACAACCCCCCGCAGCGGCCAATGCGGCCGCCACCTCCGCCGGGGTGACCGAGTCGTCGGGACCGGTCACCCTAACCTCGCCCATTTTTATGGGGCGGGCAACCCTCACCTCGGTGCCACTGAACACCTGGCGGAGTCGGTCAGCCAACTTGTCAGCATTCTCCGTCCTGTCCTCCCCAGGTAACTCGAGGACCAAGCCACCGGTCCTAGCTCTTCTGGGCATCAACGCCGTGATGCCCAGCTCCTCCTACTTGACCCGCCCCCGGGCCATCAGCATGGCCTGGGCGTATGAGACCTTAGCCTCGGCAGCTAGGTTGAGGGTGACCGCCGCAGTACGAGGAGGGCGGGGGGCCTTCTGCTTGGCAGGTTGGGCCCCTTGCCCCTTAATCGCCGTTGCCGCCCCTCTCTTCTGCCCCTTCTGGGGAACCACCTTGGAGCTATGGGAGGGAGGGGCCTTGGCCGCTGCCGCGTTCTTCTATGCAGCTTTAGCGCGGCGGCCGACCACCGTCATCCAGGTCCCATCCGCCGTCCTCCGATGTTCTTCGACAATCCGGGCCATTCTAGCCTCCACAAACGATGCCGGTTGGTCGGGTGCTGAGGAGGGTCCCGGCAACGGCTCCGTGGCAGGGAGGGTCCTATACCGCACCCGCCTCTCAGCTTCCTTCCTCGATGCAGTGGGGATGGTCGCAGCCGTAGCTCCCCTCTTAACATGCTCCGCCCCCTTAGGCGGGGGCTGGACGGCTGCAATAGCGGCTTTGAACTCCGCCCGGATCCCCGTCGGGCCCATTTCGAGTAGAGCCGCAAATCCCCTCATCAGGTCGGGCTCGATGCCACAAACCTTCCCCTCCTCTTTTCCAGGTGCAGCAGCTGGGATTGGGACTTGCACCACGGGACATTCAGGTGGGCAAGACGGTAAGTCGAAAGCTTCGACTGCGTCCTTCCTCCTTTTCCTGCCCGCCTCTTCGTCAGACAACGGCGAGCCGGGCCTAGCCGACCTTTTGGTTGGGCCGGGGCCTTCAGGCGCCGGCACCTCTGTGGCAGCGACCCTGCACGTAATGTCTGCTAGGCTATTTTGCCGGATGTTGATTTGGGCCTCCTGGGCAGCCAGTTGTTCCTCCCGCAGCTTCAGCTGTTCGCGAAGCTCCTTCACCTCCTTATCGGCCCTGGCAGGTGCAGCCCTGATTCCCGCTTCCGTGTGGATGACCTTAAGGTAGCGGGAGGCCATCCTCAGCTTGCGAACAAATGTCCCTTTCAGCCCCTTGGAGACGCCCGCGACCTTGTCGATGTTGCGACAGAACTCCAAGGACTGCGCAATAAGGTCGCGCATGGGGACTCGGTTCTATAGGGTCCTCGTTAGGATCGAGCACCCTCCTCTCCTCCAGCAGGTCAAGTTCCCGGCGCTGAACATCCAGGACTCTCTGCTTAGCCGCTGCGGGCCACACGTACTGACCCGTGGTCGGCGGGCGACCCCTCTTGCTCGTGCGCCGTGCCTCCAGAGATACTGCCGAGGAGATTGACTCGTCCGAGTCCAAGTCCACCTCACTCTCTCTGGTTGCGGGGGCATCAGAAGCCGCCGGGGAAACTCCGGCCCCTCCTCGTACCGGCCTCAGGTGAGGCCACTCTACATCCGCCCTAGTTAATCGGACGGATAGGCGGCGCGCATCCGTTACCCTGCTAGTGCTGGGCTGCGCCATATCCTCCGCGCCCGTTTCTCGTCTCGCGTCCTGTTGATCAGCCGCAGTCGTCGTCGGTATGTCCCGTCCAGTGTTTGTTGTTGTTGTTGGCGTTTTTAGTTTCAAGTCATCCATAGTGTTCCCACGAGTGGGTCGGTCTGTGGGTCCACCCGGGCAGAGTCGCCTTATCCGGGTAACGCTAGTACACCTGGGGGGTCGCCAGATACCCCGGGGTTGGCCGCTAGAGACTGATGCACCCATCAGCCACCCCTGGCGCTGACTCCAGGCGCGCCCTTATCACCGCATACCGCAGCTTCGGGCTAGAGATTTTTTATAGCGTTTGTCATCCTCGCGGGCCGGCCAATAAAAGCAAGCCCCCAGTTTCAGCGAAACGTGACCACTGGGTTACGGTGTAATTGCTTGGGCACTCCGGGTTCGCTACCCGCACCCGACCGCCACGCAGCCTGGCCCCTGGAGAACTGAACGACGCTGCAGCCACCTTTTCGCCTCCCCGACTCAGGCCTTACCGGCAAGGGAGGCCCGGCCACGATCCGTAGATCCCACCGGAATCGCCCCGGGTCATCTGCGAGGCTACTTCGACAGCAGCAAACGCCCCCCTTTCAGTCGCCTTGTACGACAGGCATGGGTTACCGTGTCTGTATTCTATCCCCCAGTCACAGGGGAGGTTTTGATGGGTTTTCCTTCCCTTAGTGTTTGGTCCGCAGGAGCTATTTTATTTCACTCCTACCCTCCATGCACTCCGAAAAGTGCATGGCGAGCATTCCCCTATCCGCCACCTGGGGACGCGCCACGTCGGGGTATCACCTCTCCGCCCAGCCAGTACACTTGGCCAGGTCCGTCGGTCCCCCTGAAACCTTTTTTTTTTTTTTTTTGGATTAGTTGGAAGAGAAAATGCGTTTGCGCACGCGCGGGTTGGTTCCCCTTTTCGTCTATTCGCCTAGAGGGGGCCCGGGCAGTGTCGGACTCATGTCCTCCCTGAAGGGGCAGCCTGGCGCCCGTGAGGTGAGGGCAAACCCAAAGAGGCAACGCCAGAAGGGGCAACACCTGGCAACCCAACCCTTAAGGGTTGAGTTTAGCCCAAGAGTAGGCCACAGCCCTGAAGGGGCGATCTAGACGGGCAGCCCAGAGTGGGCACTCCCGAGGCTGGACATACTACCCACTAAATCCTCTCCCCTAACGTGGGCCGCCGGCACCTTTTCACTCGTTAGAATTCATAAAGGAATACCAGCGTATAGCCACAACGACGCTTCGGCACTTCAACTCATTTCGCGTTATTGCGGCCGCCCGCAAAAACGCCATGCGCTAGGCACATGGGGCATCTGCGGATCCACGCCGTTGCACCCCCGATCCAGCGGTAGGACATTTTCAATCCGTACGGTAAGGCACAGTATTTTTCTTCGGCCACGACCAGTAACCGAAGTAAGCCCATTCCGGGTGGCCGCGCCATGTGTTCACCTGCCAGGGCAGGAGCTTGCCCTTCGACACGGCCAGGAACCGAGACATCGTATCTCCACGGCTGGCCGTGTCCATCTTCGTCCACCATGGTTGGTTGATAATGATGATGTGGCGTATCCTAGATGTCATTACGCCCACCTGACCTTCCACGAGGACAGGCCATTTTTCTTCAGCAACGGTCGGCACCGGGGGGACATCCTCCAAGATCGGCACCGGGGGGACATCGACCCGTCGTGACCGCGCCACCTCTTCGCCTGCCTAGCACTATTGCCAGGACAGGGGTGACTCTTCGGCCACCACCAGGAACCGGAGCTCCTCTTCAACGGGTGATCGCGCCATGTGTTCACCTGTTTTAACAGGTCTTGCTCTTCAACACGGCCAGGAACTGGGTCATCGTATCTCCACAGTTGGCCGTGTCCATCTTCGTCCACCATGGTTGGTTGATAATGATGATGTGGCTTATCCTTGCAGTCATCACGCCCACCGCACCTTCCACGAGGACAGGCCATTTTTCTTCGGCCACGACCAGGAACCGGAGCTCCTGCTCAGCGGGTGGTCGCGCCATGTGTTCACCTGTTTTAACAGGGCTTGCTCTTCAGCACAGCCCGGGCTCGGGACGAGTCCTTTCCCCGGGTGACTGCGCCACATCTTATTAGGCTGCAATCCTCGATGACCTGTCCCATACATACTTTACACACACACACACACACACACGCTCATGACAAGCATAGCGCTTCGAGTAGCGCTTCGAATGCCCCAAATATGCAACGATAAATAATGAATAAATAATGAGTACAGAATAAATGAACAAATAAATGAATAAATGAACGAGTGAATGAATAAATAAATAATGAATGATGTATAGGAATTAATAAGCACCTGAAGCCCATGAATATAATAGAGGAGCCCATACATTCAATAACAGCTGTCATAATAAGCATACTGAACATACTAAACATACTAAAACCGGTTAAATCAAATCACAAATACAACGGGAAATAAATATATATATGCATCTAATGCATCTAATGCAATAGAGCAGTTAATGAATAGTTAACAGTAAAAGAAACAGTAAGCAATATGAGAACGTGAGAAACTGTGAAGTAAACATAAGTAGTATTGCACGCAAGCAGGTAAGCGAGCATATGTGAACTGGACATAAGCAAATGACCAACAAAACCCCCAAAACCTAAAACGTCACACATACATACATACAGTCGAGCAGCCAAATAGCAGAAGAGGAATATTTAACATTCAATACTAGCGCACAATATAATCACATAAAATTAAACTCAAGATAAACCATAAATTTGAGATGAAATAAACCAAGGATGTGAACCGTAAAGTAAAATAAAGTCGCCAGACAGATAGCAAATAGCAAGCCAGCCATGAGAGAAGAGAAGCAAACATAACATAACATAGAATGCTACTAATTATTATCAGAGGTAAAGGTAAATAAGG
>NW_025791069.1:0-73222 GCF_907164935.1 Osmia bicornis bicornis
TGTTTAATTCATTCACGACAAAGGGGTTTCGCGACAGGGCATCAGCGTTAGTATTGAATTTCCCTGGTTTGTGCACGAAATCATATTCGTAATCCCGTAATTTCAATCTCCAACGTACTAAACGTTGACCGGGATCCTTAATTGAATTTGTCCACCTCAACGGCTCATAGTCACTCACTAATTTTAATTTTCTACCGTAAAGATACGGTCGAAAATGCAATACCGCATATAAAACGGCTAAACATTCCTTTTCGGTAGTAAAGTAATTCCGTTCCGGTTTAGTTAAAGTGCGAGAAAAGTATGCTACCGGTAAATCATGCCCATCTTTCTCTTGACTCAAAACGGCTCCTATTGCAAAATCTGAAGCATCGGTAGTTAATGTGAACGGCTTATCAAAATTAGGATATTGTAAGATCGGTGCGCGACACAGTGCTTTTCGTAACGCGGCGAAACTCTTTTTCTGTTCCTTTCCCCAAATGAAAGGTACGTTCTTTTTCAACAGATCGGGAAGAGGTTTTGACTTTTCCGCAAAATTCTCGATAAAGTGCCTATAATAACCCGCCAAACCTAGGAATTGTCTAATATTTTTCGCGTTCTTTGGCCGCGGAAAATTCTTAACGGCGACAATCTTTTTAGGATCAGGTCGGACTCCACGTTTACTGATAACATGTCCTAGATACGCGACTTCGGTTTTAACAAATTCATATTTGTCGGGTTGCAAAGTTAAACCGGCGTCGGCTAGACGTGTGAATAGACGTCGAACTTTCTTACCGTGTTGTTCTAAATTTTTCGCATACACGACTATATCGTCTAAGTACACGAAAACCTCGATACCTTGTAACCCGCGTAAAACCTGGTCCATAAGCCGTTGAAATGGAGCTGGCGCGTTTTTCAAACCTTCGGGCATACGAATGTATTCGTAATGCCCATTTGGTGTGCTGAAGGCAGTTTTATGGCGATCTTTGGAATCCATTTCGATCTGCTGAAACCCGCTAGCTAAGTCGAAAACGGAAAAATACTGTGCGTCTCCGATGTGATCTAATATTTCAGTGATGTTTGGTAAAGGATAAGCGTCACCTATTGTTTTTTCATTTAGCTTACGAAAGTCTATTACCATTCTCCAACGTGGGTTTCCCTTTGAATCTGGCTTCTTGGGTACTATCCACAAAGGAGAATTATAAGGTGAATTTGAAGGAGTAATAATGCCATTGGATAATTTGGTCAAAATCTGTCGTTCTATTTCTTGTTTTTGTATGGGTGGAAATCTGTATTGTCGTGTGTTTAGTGGTATGTCGTCTATTGTCGGTATGTTATGTTTTATGTAATTACTAGCCTGTAGTTTATCGGATGGACGATGAAAACGTTCAGGAAATTCCTCGAGTATCATTTCTACATGCTCACGTTCTTCGTCGCTTAAATGGTCTAATCGTAGTCTATTCAGAATTTCTGTAACTCTATCCGTCGTTACATTAGATGTACTATCGGTATCCGTATCATCTTGTTCTTCCGGAAAACAATGATAGTCAAAAGGTATCAGTTCCTGTGCAGGTACTGTAAATTCAAGGTCTTGGTTGAGCGAGTTTATTGCTAATACATGGCATACGCCCTGGTTGTTAACCGAAACAGCAGCTTCGCCGACATACAGGCCGTCAACTGTCGTTAAACGCGGCAAAGAGCCTTCTTTTAGTTTATCATTAACGACATCGATCGCGATGGGTTGTCTTGTACGAGCTGTTATAATGTACGTACGCGGTTCTAGTTTACGCCTTTCGTGATAATCTAACGAGCGTTGATCGACGAATCTGATCGGACGAACCGGGTCTGTGCTCGTGACTAGTGTATTATTCGCGAACGAAATTTCGGCGTGCTCTTGGTGAAGATATTCCTGCCCTAAAATTCCGTTTGTACTTAGTGGACAATCTGTGCGTATGACATGAAAACGGACTGGCTTTCCTTGTAAATGGACTGTCGCGGTCCCGATTGTTCTGTCTTTTTGCGGGGTAATTCCCGTTATTATAGTAGCCTCATGCGTAGCTATCGGAATGTTCGTAAGCAACGTATCTAATTTTATCAAATTGATCTCTGCATCGGTATCTATCAAGAAGTGCACCTCTTTTATTCGGAAGTCTTTAGATGACAATCTTACTATCAGAGCATCGCGTTTCGTTTCTATTGCTAGTACGGTTTCTATTGGAACTTCACCTGTGGACGACGCTCCGGAGATTGGCGGCTCGTCGTCGCGTCGATACGACCAGTCGTGTTCAAGTTTAAACGTTCCCTTACTTCCGGTGACGGTGACCTTCGGCCCGATGGTCCGGCCGTCGGCTCGCGCAAAGGTGGTGCACGCGGCCGCGAATCACGCGTTCTTGTAGGTGGATTCTCCCGTCTATCAACCGCTTGCATGCTCGATCACGTATGCATATGCTGAGGATGCGAGCAACACGGGCACGTTCGTTCCTCTGCGGTCAAATCTCTCCTGTGCAACATTTTAACAGGACTCGGTGTTCTATTACGCGAATACGAGATGTTACGCGACGTTTCTGGCGCTCGCACCGGCGAGCTGTATCTGGGATACGCGTAGCTACGATTTCTATTCGGGTTGTCGTGGTAACGAGATCGGTAATCGTAATCATCAGCGCGTTCATAGGACGGACGATAAAAATCGTACGACGTGTACGGTCGATCTTTCAAACGCGTTTCTACTCTCAAAGCGATATCTAGCGCGTCTACTAACCTTTCCGGGTCTCGCGCTTCAACGGCTCGGCCTATTTCGTCCTGTAAACCGCGAAGAAATGCGTTTAACGCGGTGGCCGTTACGGGTTCCATGATATCACCTGGTCGGCCTTTATATTTGGTTACCTACTATTTATATTCTATGACATTTTTTTATCAGATGCGTAGTTTTCGAGATATATCGAGATATTTAAAAGTTCCGAAGCCGAACCAACATTATAAGGATGAAGAAACACTGTGGCCCCTTTCTATGAGCTAACTCTGAACTGTGTGTTATTCCCCTCTCCAGCTTGCTTCTTATTATACTTTGCGATCATATAAATGGTGGGCAGAAATATATGACGTATGATAACTGAAAACCGGCGATGATATTGTAAAGTTTCACGATGCAATGAAAATTCTATTATTTTCCGGAAAAAAATGATGTGAACGCAAGGTAAGAAGCAAGCTGTAAAGGGGAATCACACGCACTATTAAAAATCTCCCTAGACCTCAGTAGGTCACTAGCTGCGCGAGTTAAGTGCGGTCACTCGTGAACTGCAGTATAGTTAATTCGTAATGGGTATATTGATTCCCATTGAATATTGTTTACTTGAAATTATCAAATGGGTTATTTGTCACTGGTTGCCGACACCTGAACTAGGATCTTCCTAGTAGAGGAAAAGTTTTTAATTTTGCGCCGCCTCCGAAAACTTTGAAATATATTTAGTATCCTATTTATATCCTAGATATAAATGAAATGGAAATTATTTTATACTTTTTAGTGCATTTTGAAGTCGGATTTTTTTTTTGTTAAAAATTATTTTATTTCACACTTTTTAGTGGAACGAGCAGTATTCGAAGTTTACTTGCAGGGACAAGTTTGAAAAATCGCGATCGGTATATTCCTTGGAGGGTAACCCTAAAGAATGGGCATTTTATTATAATAACAATAGTTATTAACAATAAGAAGTTACATAAATTTTGGGAAATCGGATCATCGCGGAATGATCTACGAAATGTGAAAACTTTCATCGCAATCGATGCATTCCTTGAACCGGAACGTATTTTGCAATAATGAAAACCGTTCGAAATAAAAAAATGCGAAATGTTTTTATAATGGGATCAATCGGAAGACATATCCTACAAGTCGCAAAAGATTTCATTCCGATTGGTCCATCCGTCTCGGAGTAATCAGCGAACGCACATTTAGAAAAAAAAGTCGTTAGCCATTTACGGGTCCAATGGAGAGTTGTACTGTACAAGACGCAAAAAGTTTCATTCCGATTGGTCCATCCGCCTCTGAGTAATCGGCGAACGTACACCGCACGTACATGAAATAGCACGTTTTTTTGCAATACAAAGCGTTCGGAATGAAAAAATGCAAAATGTTTTTTTAACGGGACCAATCGGAAGACATATCCTACAAGATGCAAAATGTTTCGTTCCGATTGGTCCATCCATCTCGGAGTAATCGGTAAACAAAGCCAGAAAAAAAAATATACTCATCGAATTGAGTATCCTCCTCCTTTTCGAAGTCGGATAAACATGTCATAGAACATAAATAGTAGGAAATATAATTTTCTACAAAGGTCTCTCAACATTTTGCCGGAGCTCGCACCGTTTCCTAGATATATGTCTTTATAATGTTGGTGCGGATTCGGAACTTTTAAATATCTCGATATATCTCGAAAACTACGCATCTGATCAAAAAACGACATAGGACACAGATAGTAGGAAATTTAATTTCCTACAAACAATTTAACATTTTGCCCTAGCTCGCGCTGTTTCCGAGATATTTGCAGATGTACCTCAAGGAAAGGGGCGTCACGCATATATTCCGAGATATTTCTTCTTCTTGTTCTTCTTCTGCACAGCTGCGCTGGAAGTGGCATTTACCGCTCGGAATAGTGAACACAGCTTAGAATAGTGCAGAGTTACCTCAAAGAAAGGGGCCACGGTGTTTCTGCATCTTTGTAACGTGTGTACGTGTACGAATTTCGCACTTCAAACTCGTACGAATATCTCGGTCGGTAACATGGATCGATAATCCCGTCTTCACCAAATACGTAAAAGTAATCGCTGCTGCGCTGTCTATCCACCGATCCGAGCGCTCGCCAATATTAAAACTCCTAAATTGGAACGGTTACGGCATTAATGCGAAAGCAATTCAGAGAGCGATTATCAAGCAACAGCAACGACCACGAGCTTTATCTTTACTCGAGTTTAGAGCATTTTTAATTTCAATTCAGTGCCTTGCACCGCGAAATCTGTGAATCGTGTAATCCCAAATTAAAACACAAGTGTGATTTTTGTAGTACTAAATTCACGGCTCTTTGTGTAAAAATTATTAGTTATACACAATTAGTGACCGCAAGGCTGTGTCGTTCATCTTCTCCTCGACGCCCACGTCTTTGAAAAGACGGAATCCACGCCTTTACCGAAAACTCTAATTCTCGCCGAGAACACATTATTTCTAAGGTGGATATAGTAATAATGATATTGTTATTAAATGTACACTGATCTGTAGGAAGGTACCAGTATATTACATTATATCTAATGTAGATATACTAATAATGATATTGTTATTAAATGTACATTGATCTGTAGTAGCGAACCAGTATATTACATTATATCGAATGTAGATATACTAATAACGATATTGTTATTAAATGTATATTACATATCTAATGCAGATATAGTAATAATGATATTGTTATTAAATGTGAATTACATATGTAATGCAGATAGAGTAATAACGATATTGTTATTAAATGTTCCTTGATCTGCAGGAAGGTATCAAGATATTACATTACATCTAATGTGGATATAGTAATAATGATGTTGTTATTTAATGTATATTACATATCTAATGCACACATAGTAATATTGATATTGTTATAAAATGTATATTACATATCCAATGCAGATATAGTAATAATTTTATTGTTATTATATGTATATTGATCTGTAGTAAGGAATCAGTATATTCCATTACATCTAATGTACATATACTAATAATGATATTGTTATTAAATGTATATTACATATCTAATGCAGATTCAGTAATAATGATATTGTTATTTAATGTATATTACATATCTAATGCACATATATGAATAATGATATTGTTGCGCCGGGGAGTGGAGCTCGCGCTTTCCATAGTTAAATGAATACACCAGGAGCAAACTAGACTGTCTATATTTCAGTTACACAATTGGTTTAGCAATAGATCCGTACAGGTCGGCTTCCCGATACAATCTGATATTCAAAAGACGCGCGGTTGTCTAAGAGACTTCAAGCATCCGGTGACGTGTTTCCGCTCGAAACAAGGGATAGCTTCACGTTATGATTCGACGACAGCTTCGGACGGGGCAGTCGATGGCTCTTTCGATATATCAAGAAGCGGTCGATGCGTCGAAAGTGCGGGAACTTCTCACCGTCGCAACAATATTATTACTAATTGTACACTGAACTGTAGGAAGGTATCAGTATATCACATTATATCTAATGTAGATAAAGTAATAATGATATTGTTATTAAATGTACATTGATCTGTATGAAGGTATCAGTATATTACATTATATCTAATGTAGATATACTAATAATGATATTGTTATTAAATGTATATTACATACCTAATGTAGATATACTAATAATAATATTGTTATTAAACGTATATTATATATCTAATGCAGATATAGTGATAATGATATTGTTATTAAATGTATATTACATACGTAATGTAGATATAGTAATAATGATATTTTGAATAAATGCACATTGATCTGTATTAGGGAATCGGTATATTCCATTGCATCTAATGTAGATATACTAATAATGATATTGTTATAAAATGTCTATTACAAATCTAACGCAGATATAGTAATAGTGATATTGTAACTAAATGTACACTGATCTGTAGGAAGGTACCAGTATATTACATTATATGTAATGTAGATATAGTAATAATAATATTGTTATTAAATGTGCATTGATCTGTAGGAAGGTATGAGTGTATTACATTATTTCTAATGCAGATATAGTAATAATGATATTGTTACTAAATGTACATTGATCTATAGTAACGAATCAGTATATTCCATTACATCTAATGTAGATATACCAATAATGATATTGTTATTAAATGTATATTACATATCTAATGCAGCTATAGTAATAATGATATCGTTATTAAATGTGTATTACATATGTAATGCAGATCGAGCAATCATGATGTTGTTATTTAATGTATATTACATATCTAATTCACACATAGTAATATTGATATCGTTATAATGATGTTGTTATTTAATGTATATTACATATCTAATGCACACATAGTAATATTGATATTGTTATAAATGTATATTACATATCCAATGCAGATATAGTAATAATTTTATTGTTATTATATGTATATTGATCTGTAGTAAGGAATCAGTATATTCCATTACATCTAATGTAGATATACTAATAATGATATTGTTATTAAATGTATATTACATATCTAATGCAGATTCAGTAATAATGATATTGTTATTTAATGTATATTACATATCTAATGCACATATATGAATAATGATATTGTTGCGCCGGGGAGTGGAGCTCGCGCTTTCCATAGTTAAATGAATACACCAGGAGCAAACTAGACTGTCTATATTTCAGTTACACAATTGGTTTAGCAATAGATCCGTACAGGTCGGCTTCCCGATACAATCTGATATTCAAAAGACGCGCGGTTGTCTAAGAGACTTCAAGCATCCGGTGACGTGTTTCCGCTCGAAACAAGGGATAGCTTCACGTTATGATTCGACGACAGCTTCGAACGGGGCAGTCGATGGCTCTTTCGATATATCAAGAAGCGGTCGATGCGTCGAAAGTGCGGGAACTTCTCACCGTCGCAACAATATTACTACTAATTGTACACTGAACTGTAGGAAGGTATCAGTATATCACATTATATCTAATGTAGATAAAGTAATAATGATATTGTTATTAAATGTACATTGATCTGTATGAAGGTATCAGTATATTACATTATATCTAATGTAGATATACTAATAATGATATTGTTATTAAATGTATATTACATACCTAATGTAGATATACTAATAATAATATTGTTATTAAACGTATATTATATATCTAATGCAGATATAGTGATAATGATATTGTTATTAAATGTATATTACATACGTAATGTAGATATAGTAATAATGATATTTTTAATAAATGCACATTGATCTGTATTAGGGAATCGGTATATTCCATTGCATCTAATGTAGATATACTAATAATGATATTGTTATAAAATGTCTATTACAAATCTAACGCAGATATAGTAATAGTGATATTGTAACTAAATGTACACTGATCTGTAGGAAGGTAACAGTATATTACATTATATGTAATGTAGATATAGTAATAATAATATTGTTATTAAATGTGCATTGATCTGTAGGAAGGTATGAGTGTATTACATTATTTCTAATGCAGATATAGTAATAATGATATTGTTACTAAATGTACATTGATCTATAGTAACGAATCAGTATATTCCATTACATCTAATGTAGATATACCAATAATGATATTGTTATTAAATGTATATTACATATCTAATGCACATATAAGAATAATGATATTATTACTGATTATACACTGAACTGTAGGAAGGTATCAGTATATCACATTATATCTAATGTAGATATACTAATAATGATATTGTTATTAAATGTATATTACATACCTAATGTAGATATACTAATAATAATATTGTTATTAAATGTATATCATATATCTAATGCCGATATAGTGATAATGATATTGTTATTAATTGTATATTACATACGTAATGTAGATACAGTAATAATGATATTTTTAATAAATGCACATTGATCTGTATTAGGGGATCAGTTTATTCCATTGCATCTAATGTAGATATACTAATAATGATATTGTTACAAAATGACTATTACAAATCTAACGGAGATATAGTAATAGTGATATTGTAACTAAATGTACATTGATCTGTAGGAAGGTGCCAGTATATTACGTTATATCTAATGTGGATATAGTAATTATGATATTGTTATTAAATGAACACTGATCTCTGGTAACGAATCAGTATATTACATTATATCTAGTGTAGTTATACTAAGAATCATGTTGTGATTAAATGTATATTACATATCTAACACAGATATAGTAATAATTATACTGTTATCAAATATATATTACATATCTAATGCAGATATAGTAATATTGATATTGTTATTAAATGTACATAGATCTGTAGGAAGGTATCAGTATATTACGTTATATCTAATGTAGATATTGTAATAAGGATGTTGTTATTTAATGTGTATTACATATCTAATGCACATATAGTACTAATGGTGCTGTTATTACATGTACATTTATCTGAATGAAGGAATCAGTATATTACATTATTTCTAATGTAGATGTAGTAATAATGATTTTGTTATTAAATGTATATTACATAGCTAATGCAGATACAGTAATAATGATATTGTTATTAAATGTACATAGATCTGTATGCAGGAATCAGTATATTACATTATTTCTAATGTAGATATAGTAATTATGGTATTGTTATTAAGTGTATATTACATATCTAACGCAGATATAGTAATAATTATATTGTTATTAAATGTACATTGATCTGTATGAAGTATTCAGTATATTACATTATTTCTAACGTAGATATAGTAATAATGACATTCTTATCTTTATATATATTTCTTCTGTGCGTGTGTGTGTGACTGTACACGTCCTAAACATTTTTTGATCAGATGCGTAGTTTTCGAGATATATCGAGATATTTAAAAGTTCCGAAGCCGTACCAACATTATAAGGAAGAAGAAACACTGTGGCCCCTTTCTTTGAGGTAACTCTGCACTATTCTAAGCTGTATTCACTATTCCGAGCTGTAAATGCCACTTCTATCGCAGCTGTGCAGAAGAAGAACAAGAAGAATAAGAAATATCTCGGAATATGTGCGTGACGCCGCTTTCCTTGAGGTACATCTCCAAATATCTCGGAAACGGTGCGACCTATGGCAAAATGTAAAGAGACATTTGTTGTAGGAAATTAAATTTCCTACTATTTATGTTGTATCACATTTATGGATCAGATGCGTAGTTTGCGAGATATATCGAGATATATCGAGATATATCGTGATATTTCAAAGTTCCGAAGCCGTACCAACATTATAAGGAAGAAGAAACACTGTGGCCCCTTTCCTTGAAGTAACTCTGCCTTATTCTAAGCTGTATTCACTATTCCCAGCTGTAAATTCCACTTCTAGCGCAGATGTGCAGAAGAAGAAGAAGAAGAAGAAGAAGAAATATATCGGAATATGTGCGTTACGTCGCTTTCCTTGAGGTAAATCTGCAAATATCTCGGAAATGGTGCGACCCATGGCAAAATGTTATACGACTTTTTTTGTAGGAAATTAAATTCTCTACTATTTATGTTCTATGCGATTTTTTGATCAGATGCATAGTTTTCGAGATATATCGAGATATTTAAAAGTTTCGAAGCCGCACCAACATTATAAGGATGAAGAAACACTGTGGCCCCGTTCTTTGAGGTAACTCTGCAATATTCTAAGCTGTATTCACTATTCCGAGCTGTAGATGCCACTTCCAGCGCAGCTGTGCAGAAGAAGAACAAGATTTTTATGTAACATTTTGCCATAGCTCGCACCGGTTGGTAGATATTTGCAGATTTATCTCAAGGAAAGGGGAGTCACTCACATATTCCGAGATATTTCTTCTACTTCTTGTTCTTCTTCTGCACAGCTGCGCTCGAAGTGGCATTTACAGCTGGGAATAGTGAATACAGCTTAGAATAGTGCCGAGTTACCTCTAATAAAGGGGCCACAGTGTTTCTTCTTCCTTACCTAATCGGTAAGACGTTCGTTTTGAACGGCTGTTTATTGTCGTTTGGAGCGACGACGCTGGCCGATTGTGTTGTCTTGCAAGGCCCCAATATGGATCTCTCTTCTTTTCTCTGAATCGATGCATGCTGCCCAGTTGCCTGGTTGTTGGAAAGTCCCTGTACGAGAGTGCATAAAAGCCTGTTTATTTACGGCCGGATTTTCGCGCGTGGCGGAAACTTGGATGCTTGCGATGCGTGCTTTGATTTATCCTTATACATATATCGGTGTAAATTTTTATTCCTTTTGCATTTGTATGGACGCAATCGCTTACAATTTACAATTTGCAATTTACAATTTACAATTTGCAATCTATGTGTTCAAAAGTGTTCGCGATTGTAAGGAGGTCTTGAGCTTGCGATTGAGAACCGGTTCGGAATATAGGATCGGCAGTGAGACGGCAATTGAAAATTAATGCACTTGAGATTGCACAAAACAAACAATGTATATTTACAGGCACAGATACACTATGTACAGTATTTACAATAAAATGTGCGTTGCACGAATTTATGATGATCGCAGATCGTGAAGATTCACCCGCGTCGCGGAGAATTTGCGATTGAGATTGCGCTGTATTAAAACCACGTGTTGGTTCAACACGTGGTCACCACGAAATTTTACTAATTTCGCGGATTTGCACGAACTAGATTAACCGCGAGTTCGCGTTGGCCGTCGGCACAGAATTCGCGTTGCGATGCTGAGTTCTTTAGAATCGAAATTCGTTAATTGCACTAGAATCTTTGGAATCAGTACTGCACGTGTTTATCGTAACGATACAAAACCGTAATGGCCGAACCACCGGCTTCGTCGTAGCAAGAGCCGTTGGCTTCTTCCCGGTGACGTCAATCTCGGTGATTGGTCAGCCTGACCGGCATCCAAGGTGGCTGCCGGTCGCGCTGAAGAGTGCTGCCGCGGTTCGTGTGGCGACGGTTGAAATCAACGCATTTTCGAACACTATGACTTATAACCGTATAATCTATAATTTATAAGGTAGGGGGGATTGAGCCAATAAGGCCTACGGTTATATTTAGTTGCAATATAACCCATTTGCTGTATTTATTACTTTACATTATATTACATTTCATTACATTACATTACATTATGTCGGCTATGTATGTCGGTTATGTTGGTTACGTATGTTGCGCGTTACACACTTTCTGTTGTTCCCAATTTGTGAATATCCTTAGCTGTTTTACCTGCATTCAGTTTACGTACATTCATTTATTTATTATTCATTCATTCCTTCATTTTGGTGTTGATTGATTAAAGCTATACATTGATCTGATTCGATTTTTCTTGATTTATTGATTCATTTCTGCTTCATATTTCATTTCTGCTAGTTACCTGTTACCGTGATTTATTCTAGTTTCATTGATTTATTATTTTATTTTATTAACTAATATTATTTGACCGAGAGTTGTTTTTATTGGGCTCACGGGACTTTCCTGATCGCATGCGTTGTTGACGTTGTTTGACTTTACTGGTTGATTTTGTCTAAGTTAAATGTTTTATTCTATTTATTTATTCGGCCCTGCGTTCAGTGGCGATTCCTGATTCCGTTGATTTTGTTGTTCTGTTGTTCTGTGAATTTGTATAATCTGTTTTCTGCGGCGCGATATGTAGTAATACAGTGTGTCCTGCAATCTGCGCAATCTGTGGATCTTATTCGGGTTGATTCATTTGATTTCATTTTATTTTTCCTTATTGTTTGTAATTTGTAATTTATATGTAATTTATATTTATTTCATTCCACCCTATTACAAACGTATGATTCATATTTATATATAATAAATAACCGTAGTATTGATTTTACTAACTGATTTATCCTCCATCTTGATCTGTCTGGAAGCTTGATTTTATGTTCGTGTGCTTTACACCTTCGTGAAAGTACTGTATATCAGACTTATCTTTGATGATAAGTTTGATGGTAAGTATGGATTCCTAGGATTGCGCGGCTGCACGATGGATGGTTTTGCAGTCGATAACTGTGTGTACCGGGTAACTGGCGCGCGGTGCGTAATTGCTGCGCGGCAGATAATTGGTCTGTGGATAACCGTTACGGAACCGTTACGGAGCGAGCGGCCGAGTATTATGTGGTGGATGGAATATTTGCGGTTGGTAATATCTCTGGTGCTGCGGTTGGTTACCGACTAGGGATAGCTTTACGGCTTATCTTCGGGCAGTATTGCATGCTTTACTTATTACGATGCGTTTTGCTATCGTTATCTTTTGTAGGTACCTTACTTCTGGTTTTCATCGCGGTGATTTATTGAAAGTTGTTGAAGTATTTTCGCTTTTATTTCTGCTTTTCGCTTTTGAACGATTATATATTCTGTATAATTAATTGATTAATTTGATGATTTGGTGGTTAATTTGATGGTCGATAATCATTATGGTATGGACTAGGGAATTCGAACACTAGGTATCTATGTTCTTTATGGTTTGTGGTCGCGCTCTTTATTTTACTTCGCCCGATTTCCTATCTTAGTTGACGTTGACATGGATATCGGTCATCTATGATGTGATGTGATACGAAGTGTTAAGTGATAAGTGTCAATTGAACTGAAATAATTAATTAATTGAATTGAATTTATTGAAATTATTGAATTTTGAATTTTCTAATTTAAATTTTGTATTTATTCGTGCGGATGTGATTGCTGTGACAGTGCGCGCACTAATGTGCTACGCTCGGAGGTATTGTATTGTAGTGTAATTGCAGTGTATTTGTTAATGTGGTATCATTAGCTTCGTTTTGTGCATTTTATGCATTCGGTGCATTTATATTACTTACTATTATATATTATATATTATATGCTGTATTATGTTATATTGTATTATGTTATAAGATTGTATTATAGTATTGTTATTGGATTGTATTATACCATGATCATATTGTATTATTTTATTTATGTTATTAATGTTATTACATCCAAGCTACGTTCAATCTACGTTCAATTTCGTTCAGCCTGCGTTCAATCTGTGACCATATGGCATATCGAATTGCATTGAATTAAATTACTTGATACAGATTATTAATATGTGTCTGCTTTATTTTACCAGCTGTGATTATAGCTATGGTTATATCTGTGATGATTATATATGCAATTATATTTGCGGTTATATTTATTTGACTTAGTTTAATGGGTCTTGTATTATGGAATTTAGAAGAGTCTATCTGGATTGGATGGATTAATGAGTTTATATCATATGCGTATATTGCGTTTATAATCCCCTTGCATATTTTAAGGGTGGGTTTGATTCTGATTCTGGTTTCTTGTTTCTTAGTTCTTAGCTCCTTAGTTCCTCTTGTAGTGTAACGCATTGTTTCTAAGCTTTCGGGGGTTGTTTGGGCTCCCGGTCATAGTCAATTAATTGTAGACTATAAGATGTATTATATATCCTTTAGCAATTTAGATATGAATGACGTGTAACGACATTGGTTTATTGTTCGCCGTTCACTATTCACTATCCTTATTCTTTTCTTATTTTTATTCTTGGTCACTTGACATGTTTCAGTGACTTCTTCTTCAATTGAGTGTTACGTTTTACGTTCCATATTCCTATAATATTATTCACTGCTCTTTTGTAGCTCTTCGTACCCCCCCTCAGGATAATGTTTTGCATACGGTGTTTAATTCAATTCTAGTGCAACTGTGACAGTTGTGAATCTGTGTATTTTGAATACTTACGGTACTTTATGCAATCTTTTGTACATTAATTACGCTTTCTTAATTACAATTCTGATTCTGATTTTGATTCTGATTTGGAAAGTGTTAGTTCAGTATTGGTTAATACGGCTGGTGCTCAGGGAGGTATACGCTGCGGTAGTCCGTCCTGGATGATACAATGTCTTTATGGTTTTCTATACATACATATATGCGTTATGGTTCCTTAAATTCTTTGAATTTCTTGACCGTGGATCTCATATGACTTTCTTATAGGAGTGTCTGGCTTGGTTTAGCACCTATATGCCTTTTCTATTAATTGGTATTAAAGGGGGTTCAATGGAACTGCATCATTTAAACTGACTATGGTATGAGGACTTTAATTAATTATCTACATCGGTATACTTATTAAATTGATTATATTTGGAGTGTTTTCGTTACATATTATATATACACATATGTTCATAGTAACTTTGATCTATTGTAGTGTAGTTTAGTTTTCTTCTACCTTTATATTATGATTTAGTAGTAATATGGTTGTATGTGGGGTTTATTATTGATTAGTTTTCACCACGCGCTGTATTGCATCGACTTACCTGTATCAGTATTAATATTAATACCATACTTATCGGAGCGATATTATAATCCAGTAACAATCTAATCTACTCAATTTATAACTATTTGAATTGTTTGATCTGCCTTATGGTTTATGCCGATTTAGGTCTCATGTGCTCCCCATATTATATGAGATGGGTATTCTCTCCTCCTGTTATCCGTTAATTACACTCTACCTCCACTTCCATTGGCTGGCGTTAGGGCTTCCTGCAAATAGACTAGGATTATGTTACATTTTACATTTAATACTATGGTTAATTTCTGATGTTAACAGTTCTGTCTCTTCCTATTATTCTCATTATGAGGTATATGTTGCTACTTATCTTTATTGATGATTTGCTCGCAATAATTTCAAATTGTTTTTTATTGCCTTCATTTGATCATTGATTGTACTCCATCATGTTCGCTTGCCAACCACGTTGAGGTTGTGGTCGCGTAAATGTTCCTGCAAGTAAATTTAAGTAACTTAATAGTTTCAATGAATGGTTTCAATTATTAGTATTACATTACGCTCACCTATTTGTTTTCTTCCCAGCTTACTTTCTGGTTATACCCTATATTCTATATTTTATACTGTACCTTATTTACCTTTACCTCTGATAATAATTAGTAGCATTCTATGTTATGTTGTGTTTACTTCTCTTTTCTCATGGCTGGATTGCTATTTGCTATCTGTCTGGCGACTTTATTTTACTTTACGGTTCACATCCTTGGTTTATTTCATCTCAAATTTATGGTTTATCTTGAGTTTAATTTTATGTGATTATATTGTGCGCTAGTGTTGAATGTTAAATATTCCTCTTCTGCTAAGTGGCTGCTCGGCTGTATGTATGTATGTTTGACGTTTTAGGTTTTGGAGGTTTTGTTGGTCATTTGCTTATGTCCAGTTCACATATGCTCGCTTGCCTGCTTGCGTGCAATACACAGTTACTCACGTTCTCATATTGCTGACTGTTTCTTTTACTGTTAACTATTCATTAACTGCTCTATTGCATCAGATGCATTAGATGCATATATATATTTATTTCCCGTTGTATTTGTGATTTGATTTAACCAGTTTTAGTATGTTTAGTATGTTTAGTATGCTTATTATTACAGCTGTTATTGAATGTATGGGCTCCTCTATTCTATTCATGGGCTTCATGTGCTTATTAAGTCCTATTCATTATTCATTATTTATTTATTCATTCACTCATTCATTTATTCATTTATTTATTCATTTATTTATTCATTTATTTATTCATTTATTCCTTACTCATTATTTATTCATTATTTATCGTTGCATATTTGGGGCATTCGAAGCGCTACTCGAAGCGCTATGCTCGTCATGAGCATGTGTGTGTGTGTGTAAAGTATGTATGGGACAGGTCATCGAGGATTGCAGCCTACCAAGATGTGGCACAGTCAGCCAGGGAAAGGACTCGCCCCGGGCCCTGGCCGTGTTGAAGAGCAAGCCCTATTAAAACAGGTGAACACATAGCGCGACCACCCGTTGAGCAGGAGCTCCGGTTCCTGGTCGTGGCCGAAGAAAAATGGCCTGTCCTCGTGGAAGGTCAGGTGGGCGTGATGACATCTAGGATAAGCCACATCATCATTATCAACCAACCATGGTGGACGAAGATGGACACGGTCAGCCGCGGAGATACGATGTCCCGGTTCCTGGCCGCGTTGAAGAGCAAGCTCCTGCCCTGGCAGGTGAACACATGGCGCGACCACCCGGAATGGGCTTACTTCGGTTCCTGGTCGTGGCCGAAGAAAAATCCTGTGATTTACCGTACAGGTTGAAAATGTCCTACCGCCTGATCGGAGGTGCAACGGCGTGGATCCGCAGATGCCCCATGTGCCTAGCGCATTATTGCGGGCGGCCGCAATAACGCGAAATGCGTTGAAGTGCCGAAGCGTCGTTGTGGCTATACGCTGGTATTCCTTTATGAACTCTAACGAGTGAAAAGGTGTCGGCGGCCCACGTTAGGGGAGAGGTTTTAGTGGGTAGTATGTCCAGCCTCGGGAGTGCCCAATCTGGGCTGCCCGTCTAGGTCGCCCCTTCAGGGCTGTGGCCTACTCTTGGGCTAAACTCAACCCTTAGGGGTTGGGTTGCCAGGTTGCCCCCTTGTGGCGTTGCCTCTTTGGGTTTGCCCTCACCTCACGGGCGCCAGGCTGCCCCTTCAGGGCGGACATGAGTCCCATTCTGCCCGGGTCCCCTCTAGCCGAATAGACGAAATGGGGAACCAACCCGCGCGTGCGCAACCGCATTTCGTCTTCCAACTGAACCAAAGAAAAAAGAAGGTTTCAGGGGGACCCACGGACCTGGCCAAGTGTACTGGCTGGGCGGGGAAGTGATACCCCGACGTGGCGCGTCCCCAGATGGCGGATAGGGGAATGCTCGCCATGCACTTTTCGGAGTGCATGGAGCGTAGGAGTGAAATAAAATAGCTCCCGCGGACCAAACACCAAAGGAAGGAAAACCCATCAAAACCTCGCTGTGACTGGAGGATAGCAAACAGACACGGTAACCCCTGCCTGTCGTACAAGGCGACTGAAAGGGGGGCGTTTGCTGCTGTCGAAGTA
Source organism: Osmia bicornis bicornis (assembly GCF_907164935.1). Taxonomy (NCBI): domain Eukaryota; kingdom Metazoa; phylum Arthropoda; class Insecta; order Hymenoptera; family Megachilidae; genus Osmia; species Osmia bicornis. The sequence continues at coordinate 17,527 of NW_025791069.1, forward strand.
GCCTCGCAGATGACCCGGGGCGATGCCGGTGGGATCTACGGATCCTGGCAGGGCCTCCCTTGCCTGTAAGGCCTGGGTCGGAGAGGCGAAGAGGTGGCTGCAGCGTCGTTCAGTTCTCCAGGGGCCAGGCTGCGTGGCGGTCGGGTGCGGATAGCGAACCCGGAGTGCCCAAGCAATTACACCGTAACCCAGTGGTCACGTTTCGCTGGAACGGCGGGCTTGCCTTCATTGGCCGGCCCGCGAGGATGACAACCGCTATAAAAAATCTCTAGCCCCAAGCTGTGGTACGCGGTGATGAGGGCGCCCCTGGAGTCAGCGCCAGGGCTGGCTGATGTGTGCATCAGTCTCTAGCGGCCAACCCCGGGGTATCTGGCGACCCCCCGGGTGTACTAGCCTTACCCGGGTAAGGCGGCTCTGCCCGGGTGGACCCACAGACCGACCCACTCGTGGGAACACTATGGATGACTTGAAACTAAACACGCCAACAACAACAACAATCACTGAACGGGACGTACCGAAGACGACTACGGCTGTTCAACAGGACACGAGACGGGAAACGGGCGCGGAGGATATGGCGCAGCCCAGCACTAGCAGGGTAACGGATGCGCGCCGCCTATCCGTCCGATTAACTAGGGCGGATGTGGAGTGGCCTCCCCTGAGGTCGGTACGAGGAGGGGCCGGAGTTTCCCCGGCGGCCTCTGATGCCCCCGCATCCAGAGAAAGTGAGGTGGACATGGACTCGGACGAGTCACTCTCCTCGGCAGTATCTCTGGAGGCATGGCGCACGAGCAAGAGGGGTCGCCCTCCGAACACGGGCCAGTACTTGTGGCTCGCGGCGGCTAAACAGAGAGTCCTGGATGTCCGGCGCCGGGAACTTGACCTGCTGGAGGGGTGGAGGGTGCTCGATCCTAACGAGGACCCTTTAGAACCGAGTCGGGGTAGCAGGTCCCTCCCGGACTCTGAGGACCTGGCGGAGGAAGTCAAGTCCCCACGCGCGACCTTATTGCGCAGTCCTCGGAGTTCTGTCGCGACATCGGCAAGGTCCCGGGCGTCTCCATGGGGCTGAAAGGGACATTTGTTCGCAAGCTGAGGATGGCCTCCCGCTACCTTAAGGCCATCCACACGGAAGCGGGAATCAGGGCTGCACCTGCCAGGGCCGATAAAGAGGTGAACTAGCTTCGCAAACAGCTGAAGCTGCGGGAGGAACAAGTGGCTGCCCAGGAGGCCCAAATCAACATCCTGCAAAATAGCCTGGCACACATTACGTGCAGGGTCGCTGCCACAGAGGTACCGGCGCCTGAGGGCCCCGGCCCTTCCAAAAGGTCGGCGAGGCCCGGCTCGCCGTTGTCTGGCGAAGAGGCGGGCAGGAAAAGGAAGAAGGACGCAGTCGAAGCTTTCGACTTACCGTCTTGCCCGCCTGAATATCCCGTGGTGCACGTCCCAATCCCAGTTGCTCCGCTGAAGAAATTAAAATCGGGGAGATTCGCACCTCCCCCCAAAGGATGGGGACTGTCTGGGCGAGATGCCCTCTAGCGGCACTCAAAAAGTTATCCGCCTCTGGGAGGGTTCTGGTCGGGTGGTCCTCGGCCAGGCGCTACCGCCGCGACCATTGCAGTGCTATCGCTGTCTGGAAAGAGGGCATGTTAGGCAGCGATGCACCTGCGGAGCTGATAGGTCCGACCGCTGCTATGCGTGCGGAGAGTTGGGCCACGTGGAGATCGATTTGGGGCAAAAGGTTGTGCCCCCTCCTCCTCCCAGAGGAAGAAGAAGAGTGCCGTTGAAGGGGCAGGAACAGCCCCCAAGGAACAGGCATCAAGGACCAAGCCTGCGGAGTCGAAGAAGGGGGGCAAGAAAAATCCCCCTGCCAAGTCGGCGAGTAAAAATGCCGCGGAGGCGGCTCGTAAAGCCTAGGTATGGGGCCCAAGGGCCCTATACTTTAGGCCAACTGGAACCACTCGACCAGGGCTCAGGACATGTTGTTCCAAACCCTGGCCGAGTGGAAGGCTGGGTTGGCGGTGGCCGCGGAGCCGTACCGAGTCCTCGACAGACCAGATTGGTTCGGGGACGAGGACGGCTCCGTGGCGATTATTGGCACGGCAGTACTCCCACACCCCGCCCCACTGGAACAGGGCCGGGGGTTGGTCGGCGTGCTGTGGGGTGAAATAGCGGTGGTGGGGCTCTATGCCCCGCCTAGATGGCCTCTCGCGCAATATGAACACTACCTGGACCGGGTGGGGGACTTTGTCCCCCGCTGATCCCCCCGGCCAGTGCTAGTCCTCGGGGACTTTAATGCCCATGCGTAACTTTAGGGCTCCCCGAGGACAGACGCGAGAGGCAGGGCGGTCGAAAAATTGGGCAGCGGGGCTAGGACTCCACCTGCTCGATGTGGGGTTCGTTAGAACCTGCGTGCGTGCCCAGGGGGAGTCTATAGTCGATCTGTCTTTCGCAACTCAACTGGCCGCGCGTATGGTGCAGAGATGGAGGGTGGTGGAAGAGGCGGTCACACTTAGTGACCATCTATACATCCGCCTCGACCTTACCACCACCGCCCGCCACCCCTGTGGACCACCACCGCTACGATGGGCGCTGAAGAGGATGGACGAGGACGTGCTGATGGCTGCAGCCCTCGCTCTGGCCTCGCTGCCAACACCTGCCGGGCCGGTCGCGGACATTGGGGAGGAGGTTGAATGGTTCCGGGGAGCCATAAAGGCGGTGTGCGACGCCGCCATGCCCCGGGCCAAGAACCTCCCCAGGCGGGCCGCCTACTGGTGGACGGGCGAAATTGGTGATCTGAGACGAGATTGTCTCGCAGCCCGTCGCCAGTGGCAAAGGGCCCGCAGAAGACGGACATTCCGCGACCCAGCGAGGGAGGAGGATCTGTACGGGCAGTACCGAGTTTTGGAACCTGCCCTACAGGCAGCCATCACGGAGTGTAAATCCCGGGCATGGGACGAGCTCCTAGGCTCTCTCCAGAAGGACCCATGGGGACGCCCATACAAAAAGGTGACGGGCAAGCTTAAGCCCTGGGCGCCCCCGGTCACGGAGAGCCTCGACCCCCAGTTTTTGGGACGGGTAGACGACACTTTGTTCCCACGAGAGAGGGAACACACCCGCCCCCCGCCGGACCACGAGTGGTGGATTGGTTCGACGAAATGGGGGTCACGGAGGAGGAGCTGGCCGGGGCGATGAAACGGATGGGGGCCCGAAACACTGCACCGGGCCCCGATGGCGTCCCCGGCCGTGTCTGGGTGAAGGCTCTACGCGTCCTCGCTCCGAGATTGAGACCCCTCTTCAGCGCCTGCATTAAGGATGGAGTCTTCCCAGAACAGTGGAACACGGGGCGGCTAGTCCTCATCCGGAAGGATGGGCGACCCGCCGACAGTCCCTCGGCCTACCGGCCCATCGTGCTGTTGGACGAGGTGGGGAAGTTGTTCGAGCGTATTCAGTTATCCCGCCTCGTCCAGCACCTGTCCCAGGAGGGTCCCGACTTGGCCGAGTCGCAATATGGCTTCAGGCGGGGGCGCAGCACTATCGATGCAATCCAGTGAATGCGCTCCCGCTGCGACTCGGCCACGTCCCTGGGCAGGGTGGCGTTAGGCGTTAGTCTATACATCGTCAACGCCTTCAACACCCTGCCTCACGGGACGATAAGGGGGCGCTGATACGCCACAAGGCGCCCCCCTACATGAGGAGGATCGTCGGCGACTACCTCCGGGACAGGAAGATTGTGTACAGGGGCCGGGATGGCCAGATGCACGAGAGGGACGTGGACTGTGGCGTACCCCAGGGTTCTGCGAAAGGTCCCACACTTTGGGACCTGGGGTACGACCCGGTCTTGCGGATCGAGCTCCCAACCGGTGTGAGCCTCACGTGCTTCGCAGATGATACGCACGTGATGGCCGTCGGTCGGGGGTGGAAAAGGACTAGCCGCCTCGCCGAGATTGGCGTCGCTGCCGTTGCCGCGGGGATCCGGCGGCTGGGGCTTCAGTTAGCTCCCCACAAAACCGAGGCGATGTGGTTTTACTCGCCTCGACATGGGGTTGCGCCACCACCCCAGTCGGTGGTCCATGTGAGTGGAGTCGACGTCCAGGTGGGGAAGGGCCACAGGTACTTGAGCCTCCACCTGGACAGCCACTGACGCTTCGAGGAGCAATTCGGTCGTCTGGCACCTAGACTAGACAGGGCAAGCAACTCGCTTGGCCGTCTACTGCCCAATATCGGGGTCCCAACGAGAAGGTTCGCCGTCTCTATGTAGGGTTCGTGCGGAGCATGGCCCTCTATGGTGCGCCCATACGGACGAACGCCCTGAAGGATTCCCGGCGCAGCCAGCAACTGCTGCGCCGGGCTGAGAGGAGGATAGCCATCAGGGTAATCAGAGGTTACCGCACGGTCCGCTACGAGGTGGCGATGACCCTGGCGGGGGTTGTCCCCTTCAAGTTCCCGGCGGAGGGTGACGCCAAAGTCTCCTGGCGTCTGCGTGCCCTTCGGCTGAACGGGATCCGGCCAGAAGAGATGACCGAAGCTGTTGCTAGGATTAGGCGGCAGGCCCAGCAGAGAGCCCTGGGTCGGTGGCGACGCGAACTCGTCGAGAGGGGCGCCACCGCCCAGCGCGTGGCCGGGGCGGTCCTTCCAGTGCTCAAGAATGGAGGGACCGCGGCTACGGAAGGCTCACGTTTAGGACCACACAGGTGCTCACCGGACACGGTTGTTTCGGTGAGTTCCTGCGCTGGATCCGGGCGGAGGGGACGGCAGCATGCCATCACTGCGGGGCGGGGCGGGACACAGCGCAACATACCCTGGAGCACTGCCCAGCGTTTGCGCGGGCCCTTCACGCCCTGCGGTGCGAAGTTGGTGGTGATCTCTCGCCGGCGGTTCCTCACAAGACCGAGGCCATGTGGTTCTTCGAGCCTCGGCGTGGGGTAGCCCCTCCGGCCCAGTTCTGGCTCGAGGTCGACGGGAGCCGGTTTGTGATAGGCCGGGGTCTTCGTTACCTCGGCCTGTATCTCGACAGCCACTGGCGGTTCGATGTTCACTTCGACCACCTGGCTCCCCATTGGAACCGGCGGCGACCAATCTTGGCCGCCTGTTGCCCAACCTCGGGGGGCCGGGAGCGAGGGTTCGCCGCCTATACGTGGTAATCGTCCGGTCCATAGCCCTAAACTCGGCTCCGATATGGACCGGCGATCTGGCGGTCAGCAGGCACAGCTGCACCCTGCTCCGGCGGGTGGAGCGTCGGCTGGCCATCAGGATCGTGCGGGGCTACTGCACGATCCCCTACGAGGGGGCGATTGTCCTGGCGGGTCTCATCCCACTCCGGTACCAGGCGGAGGTCGAATCCAGCACATACTGGTATTCGCGAACCCTCCGCCAGGCCGGGGAAGACCCGCCGGGGCCGACGATCGACGAACACCGGAGCCAGGCCTGGCTGGTCGCGGCGGAAAGGTTGCAGAGATCCCAAGCAGAGGGGGCTGCCGCCGGAAGCCGCGCCGTCGGGGCGGTCCTGCCGATGATTTCGGAGTGGCGGGATCGCGGCCACGGCGGCCTGTCGTTCCGGGTCACGCAGGTGCTCTCCGGGCACGGGGTGTTCGGGGAGTTCCTGTCCCGGAGGAAGGGGGAATTGACCCCCCACTGTTGGCTCTGTGGGGCGGCGCGGGACACCGCACAACACACGCTGGCGGAGTGCCCGGTGCTTGCGGTGGACCGCCACGCCCTGACGGCAGAAATAGGAGAGGATCTCTCGCCGGTAGGTGTCATGAGACAGATGTTTGCCGGCGAGACAGAATGGAGGGCCGTGACCACCTTCTGCGAGGGGGTCATGGCCCTCAAGGAGTGGTCCGAGCGGGATCGTGAAAGGTATGATCCCGCTCGGCGAGGTCGCGGACGTGGGACGCGATGACGTCGCCAGGATCCGCCGCCGTAAGGGGCGCGGGGGGGCGATGGCGGCTTTCGCTGTTTGCCCCCCCGGCGCGACGGATGCGGGACGGGGTAGTGTAGCAGGAGGGCCCGTGTGCCCGTGTGCCCTCCCGTCTCCTGGGGAGTTTTTACGGGGGGTGTTTCTTGTGGGGGTGGGACGGGTCGCGGTGTACCCTCCCGCCCCGGATGAAATGAGCCCGGATCCCGGTCGGACTCGGGGGCGTGCAGGTGGGGAACCCGTTCTCAATCGGGGGCCCCTCTCCGTCCGCCTCGGGGGGCCGGGTGACTCCGGGCGGAGACTGGCGATTTCCCTCCCTCGTTGGGAGTGGCGCTGGCCGCCGCAGGGGGGTGCAGCGGAGCCGAGGGAGTCCCCCTGGAGGGTGGCCGGGCACGGCTCACCGCAGCCCATAGCGGGACGACTCGGCCGGCCGCAGGCGCCCTATTTGGGCGCCATTGCACGCGGACCCGGGGTGCAGCCGGCACCGGAAGCCGGCGGAGCGAAGTGCTGCGCCTGATCTTCCTCGCGGGCGGGCGGGGGGTTGCTCCTCCCCGTAGCCTGTGAAGAGATCGAGGCGCGGGGACTGCAGGCGTTACGGGATGGGGGGCCCGCCCGCCATTGCACGCAGTTCCTCCGCGATGGAGCCGGCACCGGGTGCGACCCCTGGTGCCGGCTGGGGGAGTAGTTACATCCCCGGTGAGGTGCGGCTTCAGCGCACGGCGGGGGAGGCTCCGGAGTTATAGTAATCAGGTCCCGGAGCCTCTGCCATACGCCAGAGGAGGTCGCCGTGCGGTTTTAGTCAGTAGGAATCTGACACTCCCCCGCTGCCCTCCCCCAGGGGCGCGGGGGGTCTTATGCAAGATTTCCCCACGAAAAAAAAGGTTAGGTTAGGTTAGGTTAGGTTAGGTTGAGTTTTGCACAGGCTATTCTGTTACCCGGACATTTATTTATTAGTTACGTTTAATTTCACGCATTATCGTATTTTTGACCTAATTACCGTTCTCACCGTTTCATTGTTAATGCTACATCGTGTCCCATGGTTTACGCGGTTTGTATATTGCCGTTTTTCAGTTACCTGTTTCGCTAAATGTCTCTATTTTACGTTATTCTAATATTTTGGGTTTGTCTAATTTTCTTATCCGCGACGATGCAGCAAAGCAATGTAGTGTGTTAAGTGAATAAATTGGACGATTCGGGTTATGTGATTCATTTTATGTGTTTTCTTTAATTTCCTCTTGTTTCAGTTTCAGTTTTCAGTTTTCAGCTTCCAGTTTCAGTTTTGTTCATTTGTTCCAGTGATGTTTTAGTCTGTTCCAACGTTGTTTCAGTGGTGTTGTGCGATGTGTGATTGTTGCTGATGGGTGCGTTGGCTTTGCTATTCTTCAATTCTACAATTCATTCATTCTTATCCTTCTTCTTTAACTTTCCTTTCCTTTCCTTTCATTCCTTTTATTCTGCTCATTACATTTTCATTTTCATTTTTACTTTCATTCTCGCTTACATGTTTCTCTTATTTACTTAATTACTCACTCACTTAATTTATATAACTGTTGTGTCTGCATGCATTCATCCATTCATTTATTTTTCATTATTTCATCATTATTTATTCTTGTTCATTGTATTGATTGATTAGAGTAAAAGCAACGGATTTGATTTGATTTATTTGATTATTTGACTTATGTGATCTATTTTCTTCTTCAGTACTGATAAGTGAAGTGATTTTGCTTATTCAATGCTTTGATGGTGTGTGGTTTCTGTTATTAGTTTATCATTTAAGTATTATTCTAAATATCATTTTAGATATCTTATTATTGATTTATTTATTCATATTATACAGTAGTTTGTGTTTAATTGAACCACGCACCTTACATTTGATTTGATCTATTGTCGTTTTTATTTTATATCCTTACACATTATTCAGCTTTAGTTGTCAATTCCTACTTCTATTTGCATTTGTATGAACATAATTACTCACAATTCATAATTTATAATTTACAAAGTAATGGTGACGGAGCCAATAAGCGTGCTGTCATGTTTCAGTGAAATTTAATTCATTATATGGTGTTGATTCTATTTATTTTATATTATAGTGTACTGTGTTGGTTGTGTTTGGTTGCAACATTCCACTTTTCTTTTTCTTTATTTCCTTTATTTTCTCAATTTTAATTTTACTACTGGTATGCTCGCATTCGTTATTCGTTCATTATGCATTTATTCATTCATTCTTATTCAGTGCTTATCCATTCTGATTATAGTTAAATGATTGATTTATCTTATTCTAATTTTGTTCTTTCTACTGTGCTGACAAGAGATTTTGTCTATTCAAGCGTATTGATGGTGCGTGGTTTCTGTTATTAGTTTACCTTTAGAATATCACTTTATATCTAGCTTTGACTTATTATTCTTACATCATACAGCAGTATTGTGTCTAATTAAACCACGCACCTTGCATTCGATTTGATTTGATTTACTTGTCGCTTTTACTTATTAACTATATACATTATTCGGTTATGAATTTCTACTCCCCATTTGCATTTGTATGGGCATAATCGCTTATAATCTGGGGGGACGTGGTGATGGAACCAATAATTGTGCTGTCATGTTTCGGTGAAATTTAATTTAATCTAGTGTGTTTATTTTGCTTCATTTTATTTTATACTTTATTTTGTTTGTATGACAGTGCGTTGTGTAGGTTCTGTTTGGTTACAACATTACAACGTTACACCTTACATATTCATTTCATTTTCTCTCTTATTTTCACAACTTCTTAATTTCTGTAACTGTTGTGCTTGCATTCAGCATTCATTATTCATTCACTCATTGTCTGTCCTTTATCCATTTATTTTTCATTCCTTATTCATTGCTTCATTTTGATTTCTGACTAAAGTTAAAGGTTTTCATTATTTTATTCTGATTCCTTCCTTTGTGTTGATAAGAAGGTGTGTCTATTCAAAGGCATTGATGGTGCGTGGTTTCTGTTATTAGTTTATCATTTAGGTATCATTCTAAATATCATTTTAGATATTTACTTATTATTTATTGATTTATTCTTTATTCTTATATTATACGGTAGTCTGTGTTTAATTGAACCACGCACCTTACAATTGATCTGATTTATTTATCGCTTCTATTTAATATCTTTACACACTATTCAGTTCTCAGTTGGTAATCTCTACTTCTATTCGCATTTGTATGGATGCAATCACCCACAATGTATAATATAATTTACAAAGTAGTGGCGATGGAGCCAATAAGCGCGCTGTCTTGTTTCAGTGTTTCAGTGGAATTTAAATTAACTTTATGGTGTTATTCTATTTTGTATTACAGTACATAGTTGGGTGTGTTTAGCATAACATTCCACTCTATATCCTTATTTCTTTTCCTAATCTTTATAACTGTCATGGTTGCATTCATAATTTATTCATTCGTTCTTTGTTCGCTGCTTATTCATCTGATTGTGGTTAAAGGACTTGATCTGTTTTACACTAATTTCATTCTTTCCTCTGTGCTGACAGGCGATTCTGTCCATTCAAATGCATGGATGATGCATGGTTTTGTTGTTGTTGGTTTGTCCTTGAATGTCATTTCTGAGGTGAGCAACTGATGGTTCCATGACAATGCTAGCTAAGTTCAATGGTGTTTGTTACATATCAATGTTTGATTTGATCGGGACTGTTTGATTGATTGAGACTTCCTTTCATGGGACACTGCAATATGGTATGGTGTGTTATAAATCAACATCAATGGGCATTATTTGTGAGCAGGGTGTACTTTACTTTATTTTATTTATTTATGCTCTGTTCTCTTAATCTCATTGATTGATTAATTGGTTCAATTCAGTTATTAATAGTGGATATCTTCTACAAACAAATGTGGGGTGGGTGTAGATCTGGAGTTTGAGATTTTAAACGCCAAGATGGCGGATTTATATAATCTATGGCTCGCTGCCATGCTGGTTCGCCGATTCGCCGCTCTGTCGCGAGCCGCTGCCTGTCAACTTCGACTCGATTCGATTCGGATATTTGGGTTTTCTATCTTGTGTATTCTTGCACTCGTTGGTTATGTTTGTTGTATGCTCCGTTTCGTACATGCTCATGATGCTCGAGGAGGTGGAAAGAATTGTGTGGCTTCTAGTTCATTCTTAATTAATTTATTGTTCGAGTTCAATCACAATAACTATTGATTAATTGATTTAATTCACGTGTTAAACTGTTTATTATTTACCTTCAGATTATTGTAGCCGCTGATCCTGCTAACTCTATTGGAGTGCGTAACCTATGCGATTTCCGTCGCATTGTGATGCTAGACGACTGTGTTGCTATTGATGGCCATTAACGGTGATATCTTTGTTTAAATGTTTTAATTTGTTTAAATTTGATTTCAATCAATTGATTTCATACTCAATGTAGATTCATACCTGTATTTATACTTATCGTTAGCCAGTCTACTCACAGTCCTTTCAATGTAGTGTCTGGTTTATCGATTTTCTGTTAATTTGGGATTGTCCAGTGACGATTACAGTAAATTGAGATAGCCAATGATTGCTGTTTTGATCCTGATTGCTCTGGCAAATAATTTAAGTCGCAATCTTTTCTTTTCTTTCCTTACTTGCATGTGCACCCGATTGGCTGGGTTCGGTATCCAAGGGTTAATTGATTGTTCAATCCTTGTTCAATGCGGCAGGGGTTTGCACAGTTCTAATTGATTTACATTACGTTATTAGTATGATTTGGGGGCCGTACCTCAATGTTTCCTTCAAGGTTTCTTTGACTTTAACTATTTTTCATTTTTCATAAAGTACTTTAATTATCTGTCTTTCTGTTACTACCCCTGACGTTAACTTAACTTTACTCTCACTCTTATTTTAGCGCAAATTTAGTTTGTTTTCAATTGTGATCATGATTCCGGTCTCCTCATGACTGGTAAACGATCTATTTGATTACAACGAGAAGCTCACTTATTGCTAGTTTTAGTATCACTCATTCATACAACTACGTTCACCACTATCTATTATTTGCATTACAGTGTACTGCATGTACTTGTCATCTTATCTCACTTATTTTCCTATTCATTACTTACCTTATTACTTTACTTCATTAAGATTCTATACATCCTTACTCACTACTTGTCTGGTGTAGTTTTGGATGATGGGTGATCTGTTTGTGTGGTGCATAATACTGTTGTTCATTTCAGAACTGCAAAGTTGCATTTATGCATTGTGTGCAGTAGTGCAGCGTTCATTCATCTTCTTATTCTACCTTATTTATTAGGTGCCGGGTGTCCGGCTGACATGTGGAGGATGGTTGAAGGGATTGAGTTGGATTCGATTTGGACCGGAATAGGATGATTTGATCGATCGGGACAATAGATTTGTCCAATGATCCCGTGAATCTTTATGGTATAATAATTTAGGGTGTTATAATGACACTTTGTGTAAGATTCCTCAATTGATTTCTTTTATGGTCCTTGTACTTGACTGTATTTGCGACTGGTTCTCCACTCTCTTCTACTTTCCTATTGTCAAATATATTTTCATTTATTTATTTATTTTGTTATAGCTTAAAATAAAGTGAGTGAGCGCATTAATATTTTCTCACATTCCAATAATATTTTGCTCAATGCGCTCCAATTGAATGCTTAGTTTCCTTTTGACATTTCCTGCTCGAGTTGATTCATTGGTATGTTATATTACTTATTCAACACATTATTTATTTTAATTATTGTTCAATGCAACAAAGTCTGGTGCAATTTTGTGCTAGTAATATAACTTGTATTTTATTTTGTTACCTTTTATTCCCCTAAATAACCGTCCCACTATCTTCCTATTACTGCTAGTTCTATCATCTCCTAGGCCAACGCTAATTGTGCTGATATTGACTAGCATTTGGGGGGTGTGTTGGCCTCTAATTAGTTCTTGATAGGTTTTAGGAGCGGTTTGTTTTAACTGAAATGCAAGAAGTTGTTTTTTAAGTTGTTTTCCAAATTTAATTTATGTCATGGTTCAATTTCAATTATTTCACTTATTTGACTTACTTGACTAAAAGTTCTTTATTACTGTATTGTACAAGGTGGCCGGTTTATTCTCTATCCTGGTTGTCGTAATCTCTAGTAGTAAATATAATTTTATATCTCTTGTATTTTCTGTAGTCATAGCATTAAATCTGTGAGGGATATGTAAATGTGTTAAGGGCTCGTGGCGATGTTTTATTTTGTAGGAATAAGTAGAATTTGAATATCGTATCACGGTATTTATTTCGTGAGGCTAAATTACTCATCACTCATTTGAAATTTAAATATATCAGTTGGCATTTAAATATATCAATTTTGCGCGGTGATGATATAATAATGAGGGGTGTTATAGTTATAATAACGATAGTCTAAGTAATTACAATTATAGTTATCCGACGCACTCTTTGTATTCTGTCAAATTTACACTCTTCCTATTGTCGGTAATATTTTGTTACCTCTATACCGTTTGGTGCGATTGATTTCATTGTATGGTGAGTGAATGCCTGCTATGGTAATGCCTCGTGACGGTATATGCCTACATAGGATAATGTTTCTTGACTCTTGGTTTTGGCTAATTATTTGCTGCTTACCGATTGATCGCCAATCATTTTGCGCGTTTATCCGCCAGATGTCGCGACGGTATACGTGTGTTTACTTACTTACTTTCGTTACTAAATTTATTTAAATACTTTAGGTATTATTTTCAATAGGTGTGTGTCCCAGCATCTCAATACCTACTTATTTTCACGATTATGACATTCTTGCGAAATTAACCACGTAACCACGTAGTTAAGATTTGAATTCGAGCGATGGGCTTGTGTAGTCTATGGTCATTGGGTGGCGGGTTTGTCTCGGTCTTCCATCTTCGTTATAACATTCATCGGTTATGTATGTTTATTCCTACTTTTAGAAGTGTCAGGTGCATGAATGGAAGGAACTGCATTGAATTGAATTATTTAATGATGGACCGATAATAAACTTACTTTTATCCTTGTCCTTATCCTTGTCCTTATCCTTGTCCTTATGTGTCAACTGCTGTACTTTTGTTGCATTGTGTTATAGGGCGGATTAGGCCCCGTTCGAATATGTTTTGCCCTTGAGTTATAATTTGGGTTATAATCTAATTTATATACATATTACATATCATATATATTCTACATTTAATCTGCTTTTCATTCTGCACGATATTAAATATATTTTCTACTTTTCTGCTACCCATTCTGGGATTCTTGGTGATTAATAATGTAAGTGAGCACAGCAATTTTGTGTTGCAATTTAAGAATAATTAATTGCTTGCTTGTTTGCTCAGTACAGTGCATTCTAATTCTAATAAAATACTCTGTTTCTTGTCGACATTTCTTGTTTGATTGCGGTTTATTATATTATTTATTTTATTACTCAATGCAACAAATTTAGCACGGTTTTGATTTATTAATGATATTGCTACAATGTCTGTGTGTTCAATCTCCACTGTTTTATTTTTACAGGATGTGTTAGTTATTGTTCTAGTTAATTTCTTTGTAATTCTTTTCTTTTATAATACCACTACTGTTTTTAACTTTCTCTGGTTAAATTGACGTTAACCTCGACTCCTATCCATGTGACATATTGGAGTTTCATTCTGTTTTATTCCCGCTTTAGCACGGCAGGGAAGTGATCTACTCTGTCTGCAGTGTGAGGGGTTGGTTTCGCAGATGTTTCAATGTTATTGCGCCTTTTGAGAAGTTATGTGGAAATGAGCTACACATAGTAATGTGTGATGTAATATTTTCTTTCCCTCACTTAATACATTAATACATTAATACATTATGCTGTTACGGTACAGTAATTTAAATCTTATAATTGATTTATGCAAGTTACATTTGAATTGTATTGTCTTGTCTGTGAAGCTCCTTGTATTGTGTCAGATTACGTTGTTTCTTTCTGTCAATTAGTCTGTTGCTGCTTGAAATTGAGTGTGGGCTGTCGATAATAGTTATTAATGAACGACTTGCTGTTTTATGATGGCGAGCTGATAGAGGTTTTTCTTCATTTAATAATAATTAATTATGATTTCATTGTCCAAATGTATTTAGATTCATAATTATAGTTACAATTCATATAATTACAATTTACGCTTTTATATATTTCAATAAATGTAACAATTTTTCTCGGGAGCGTTAAGTGTTCTACTTAATTTCATTATCTGAATACTAGTCAAGATTGAGATGTTATGCTTGTGCATATTTTGAATTTGAAATTCCATAGGCGGTTTTTATAGTTCTGCCTGCTAGTTTGCTTGCTGATTTGCTGGTTCTCACGCTGCATCCTATTTCTTCCTGCTCGTTTCCTTACTGCAGCGGACGTAACAGATGTATCAGGCTGTCAGTATCGTTCATTCCCCATTGGGTTTTTCCTATAAACATTCAAATACTCTTATAAACACACTCTGATAAATATTCTTATAAATACTTTGTCAAGCTACATCACTACATCATTGCATGATATTTCCATATTTTCTTACCTGGTCTTAGTTTGGTTCCTGTTCAGAATGATGTGATGTGATGATGTTATGAAGCCAAGTTCTTTTCAATTTCAATTTCAATTTCAATTTCAAGTTCAAGTTCTTCAGCTTCTAGTTCCTTGTATTCTTTCTCTTCGCCAAATGATGCAGGTTCTTGCGTCTCTGCGACTATTCATTACAGGGTTGCTTGACTACATATAACATATAACACAGTCTGGTACTCTAATACGTCAAATAATCTTAGTGAACTTTAGTGGACTTTGATTTACATCATTTGGGGTATCATGGCTTCTCGGAGAGGTATCCTCAGCTTCGTTGAGCATTTCATGTAGGCCCTCAGTTCACTTCTCATTGTCTTGCTGTTTTATTGCCGGTGGTAATCCATTGGTCACCTTCATGGTTTCAGCAGATGAGGAGTTCCCTGTTACACATACATTCATTTACTTATTTACTTACTTATTTATTTATTTATTTATTTATTTATTTATTTATTTATTTATTTATTTATTTATTTATTTATTTATTTATTTATTTATTTATTTATTTATTTATTTATTTATTTATTTATTTACTTATTTATTTATCTGACTTCGAAAAGGAGGAGGATACTCAATTCGATGTGTATATTTTTTTTTTTTTTTATGTATGTTCACCGATTATGCCGAAACGGATGGAACAATCGGAACAAAACCTTTTGCATCTGGTAGAGTATATCTCCCGATTGGTCCCGTTATACAAACATTTTACATTTTTTCACTCCGAACGCTTTTTATTGCAAAAAAACGTACTATTTCATGTACATGCGGTGTATGTTCACCGATTACGCCGAGACGGATGGACCAATTGGAACAACACCTTTTGCATCTGGTAGAGTATGTCTTCCGATTGGTCCCGTTATACAAACATTTTACATTTTTTCACTCCGAACGCTTTTTATTTCAAAAAAACGTACTATTTCATGTACGTGCGGTGTATGTTCACCGATTATTCTGAGCCGGATGGATCGGAATGAAACTGTTTGCATCCTGTACAGTACAACACCCCATTGGTCCCGTAAAAAAAATATTTTGCGTTTCTTCATTCCTAATGATTTTTTCTTCTAAATGTATGTTCGCTGAATACTCTAAGACAGATGGACCAATCGGAACGAAACCTTTTGCGTCTGGTAGAGTATGTCTCCTGATTGGTCCCATAGAAAAATATTTCGCATTTTTTCATTCTTAACGACATTTTTTTCTAAATGTATGTACGCCGATTATTCCGAAACGGATGAACTAATCGGAACGAAACCTTTTGGATCTTCTAAAGTATGTGCCCAGATTGGTCCCGTTAAAAAAACCTTTTATATTTTTTCATTCCGAACGCTTTTTATTGCAGAAAAACGTACTATTTCATGTACGTGCGCCGTACGTTCGCCGATTACTCTGAGACGGATAGACTAATCGGGACGAAACTTCTTGCATCTTGTAGAGTATATCTCCCACTTGGTCCCGTCAGAAAGGCATTTTGCATTTTTTCATTGCTAACGATTTTTTTGCAAGAACGTAATGCTTGATTTACATTTTTCACCGATTACCGCGATACGGATAGACCAGTCGGATTGAAAATTTTGCTTCTTGTAGAGTATATCTTCTAATTGGTCCTGCAAAAAAATTTTTGTATTTTTTCATTCCTAACGACTTTTATCGCAAAATACGTAATACTTCATTTATATCTTCCGGCGTTTATGCTGCAGGGAATGTACCGATAGCGATGAAACCTTTCACATTTAGTAGGAGGTATATCCGCGATGATCCCACTTACAAAAATTTATGAAATTTGTTGTTTATTAACAACTTAAATTCGGTCAATTTTTTTCGGTTTATGGTTATTAGCTAAGCAACAGAAATCTAAAATCACCTTACACTATCCTACAAGTACTACACGTTCCACTAAAAAGTGTGAAATAAAATAATTTTTAACAAAAAACAAATCCGACTTCGAAATGCACTAAAAAGTGTCAAATAATTTCTATTTCATTTATACCAATATTCCATAACTATTAATAATATCTACTTAATCGTTAAATAGGATACCAAATACATTTCAAAGTTTTCGGAGGCGGCGCAAAATTAAAAACTTTTCCTCCACTAGGAAGATCCTAACTCGGGCGTCGGCAACCTATGATAAATGACCCAATGGTAAATCCCGAGTTCAAGAAAGAAAATGACGGACCCCAGTGGAAGCGGCGGAACAAACGCTGCACAAAATAGCGCAGTAGCTATCCACATCGCGAAATTTTGGCCAGAGCGGCCAGCGCTATGGTTCGCGCAATTAGACGCGCAATTCGCCCTGCGAAACATCACGCAGGACGAAACAAAGTTCTGGCACGTGGTCTCACAGCTTGATGTGAAGACGGCTGAGGAGGTGGAAGATATTCTCCTGAACCCGCCGTTGGAAGGAAAGTACAAAAGAATCAAAGAGGAACTAATCGCAAGGCTTTCCACGTCAAAAAAGAAGAGGATCCAGAGGTTGCTAGAGCATGAGGAAATGGGCGACAGGACGCCTTCCCAATTCCTCCGCCATTTGCGGACGCTTGCAGGCGGAGACGTACCAGAGGACCTGTTGAAGACGCTTTGGACGAATCGCCTACCTACGAACATGCAATCAGTCCTAGCGGCTCAGGACGGCATGGAAATAGAAAAATTAGCATCACTGGCAGACAAAATCGGTGAGATATCCCCTCCAGCCAGAAATGCAGCGGCAGCGGCAGTTACCGACGTCGACGCGCTGGTAAAGCAGATCGCCGAGATGGTAACGGAGCAGCTACGAAAAGACCAAGGTAGAGGGCGGACCATGCATAGTAGCCGGGAAAACCGCAAGCAACGCCCGAAGTCCAAGTCACGACCCAATCGGTATTGTGTTTTTACCATTGGCGTTTCGAGGAGAAGTCCTATCGGTGCGAGCCGCCATGTTCCTATAAACCACAGGAAAACACAAGCCAGGGTCGCTAATGGCGACGGGCAGCCCTGGAAATGTGGGGCGTCGCCTTTTCGTTACCGACGCAGCAGCGAAGACGCAATTCCTCGTCGACACTGGAGCAGACGTCAGCGTATTCCCACGAAGAAAATTAGGTGGACCGCGTGCGCGAACAGAGTACGCGTTAGTGGCCGCAAATGGGACGCCCATTGCGACATACGGTCACATAACATTAACTCTAGATTTAGGTTTACATATGAAATTTCCATGGACTTTCATCGTAGCCGAAGTGTCACGTCCAATACCAGGGGCGGATTTTTTGTGTCATTTCGGGCTATTAGTAGATATTAAAAGACAACGCTTAGTTGATAGGATAACCACGTGCGCGGTGAGTGTGAGAGTGTCTCGGGGCGTGATTGAATCGGTGCGTCACGCAGTGCCGGTGACAGACGGTGAAGTGCAAAAGTTGCTGGAGGAGTTTGAAGACATTACCAAACCCCTAGCGCCGCTGAAGAAGCCGCAGCACTCGACCGTTCATCATATCCTCACGACGCCCGGGCCGCTGATTACTTGCAGACCGCGACGTCTCACGACGGACAGACTGGCGGCAGCGAAGCGGGAATTCCACCGCATGCTCCAGCAAGGAATCGCCAGGCCGTCGGAAAGCAGCTGGGCATCAGCGTTGCACCTCGTCCCCAAAAAGGGGAACGAGTGGCGCCCGTGCGGGGATTATCGCCCTTTGAACGCTAGAACGATACCGGACCGGTATCCCGTCCCGCACGTGGAAGACTTCACACAAGGCGTACAAGGAGCCACGGTTTACACGAAGATAGACCTCGTGAGGGCGTACCAGCAAATTCCCGTGGCGGAGGAAGATATCCAGAAGACAGCGATTACAACACCTTTTGGGTTATACGAATTTCCCATGATGACGTTTGGCCTGCGAAACGCAGCCCAAACATTCCAACGATTCATGGATGAAGTGCTGCGCGGCCTGGAGTTCTGCCCGTGCTATATAGACGACATAATCATAGGGTCAAAGGGTCGAGGTGAGCATATGGACCATTTGAAACAGGTGTTTGAACGTTTGTCGAGGTACGGCGTGATAATCAACGTCGCAAAATGCGTGTTCGCGCAACCCAGCGTGACCTTCCTGGGGTACACCGTGGACAAAGATGGAATCAAACCTTTGCCAGACAGGGTAGACGCGATCATGAAGTATCCTAGACCAAGGGACCAGGCTGAACTAAGCAGATTCCTGGGTATGGTAAATTTTTATCGGAGATTCATTCCAGGAGCAGCGGGAATCCAAGCCCCGCTAGTTGACTGCCTATGTAATGTCGCGAAGTTCTCCCTCTCACTGAGTTCTCCGCGTACTTTTTTGTATGATTTGTATCTACGTTGTTAGCCAGGTAGAGGTTCTTACTTACCTTTCGCTGGGCGAGGATACCTGTAGAAATAGGTCGTCCTGGTGGATGTAGACGGTAGGGTAGACGTTCGAGTCAAGATCACACACTTCCGATCACAACAAATGTTTATTGGGTTAAATACAATCCTTAACTTGCGCGCTCTTTACAGATGACGATTTGCTCTGTCGGGTCTCTGAGTCCCGTAGCAGAGTCGTACTTTGTGGATTTCTGTATGCGTATTTGAATTGAATCCCGGATTCGCGTTAAACGGACTGGCCGATTCTAAATGAATTTTACAGAAGTGATCCGGTTATACACTATAATTGATCTGTGTTGTTTCTGTAGTATAATTTGTCTGCTACTGGTTCTACACTGAATTTGATCTGATACGGGTTCTGTACTATAATTGGTCTGTAGTATAATTTTTGTCTGCACGCGGGCGGTTTGGTCTCGTTATTATATATTGATTAATGAGGTCGACTTTTGATTTGCCAATTCGGGTGAACCACCTCGTCCGGATCGTCAGCGTTCTTGCCGTACGACATCCCGGCTGAGTTGCTCACTCAGAATTTTTGCGGAGCGATGAATTTGGATGGTGCAATAGAAGTTCAAAGAATTTGTATCGCGAAATGTAAGTTTAAAGAATCTGTATGGCGAAATATAAGTTTAAAGAATTTAGGTCGCGAAATAGCGGCTTAAAGAGTTTGGGTGGCGAAATAGAAATTTTAAAGAATGCGTCACAGGACGTGACACCTGGCCGCCTAGATTGTTGCATATCGGTACGATATCAACAAATAAATCTGGAAAGAAAATTTTCTTTAAGCGCTTGTGTTATCCAAATTCATAGTTTGCGGTTTTATGAGTTAAATGAGTTTTACAATTTTAAGGTGAGTGTAATTACAATATTTGTTAGTTGGTGTGAATTTGTTGCGCTGGGTAAAATTTTTTTTTGCTAATATTTCTTTGCGTTTACGAATTGGTATGTTACAAAGAGTAAATGGTTTTCGGATGGCCATTTACTTCCCTCCCCGCTGAGATTGAGGCGGTAGGGGTGCGTAGCGGAACTACGTATAGTGCGTGTACTGAATAATATTGTAGACCGACACTTCTGGGCTTCTTTATTAACTTTTAAATTCAATGTTTCTAAAATGAAATTGGTAATTCTTAGATCCTCTATTGTGGCTGGTATGCGCTGAGACAGCGGTGTTTTGCATGCGCTGGTTCCGAGTATTATTGAGCGCTTCATCGGTTAATGTCCTGTGTTTTACTTGGAAATTTTGTGCACCTGGTGGGGTAATTGGTATATATATCCGTTGATCGGGCAGTATCGCCATTTCGAATAAAATATTTTTTTTTTTTGAGCTTCATGTATTCTAACTATCTGCGTGGCAGGACCATTGCGATGGACCTTTCGAAGCCGAAAAGCGAATTGTTTGCCGCCTGGGTAAGTGTTTTTTGTTGTTGTTGTTGTTTGTTTGTTTGTCTGTTTGTTTGTTCGTTTGTTTTATATTGTTTCCTTTGTTTTCCATTCAGCGCACTGATGGCCGTTTCCGGTGTTACCCCGGAATGATCGATGTGGCGTACCGCCGGGCGGTTCAAGAGTTCCGTAAGGAGTTCCGCCGGTTTTTGGGAGAGCTTTTGGACTGGGATGAGGATCGTATCCTCGAGATTGCCCCTCTCTTTGAGGAGAAGTAGACGCGGCCAACGCTGCCCACGCCGTCCTCCAGGAGACAAGAGGAGAAGGAGAGAAAAGAAAAAAAAAAAAAAATAATAATAATTGTTTTTCCTTAAATTTATGTACCTTTTTGTTTTATTATATATATCTTTTTTTTGAATAAACTTTCATTTTTCCTAATCTTATTTTTGGTCCGTGTATTGTTATTTCATAAGTCCTTCACTTCCTTTCCCTTTCCAATCGTGTTTTTAATTAACCTTTATTGTAAGATTTCTATTATATGTTACTACTTTGTGAATTTTGTTACTTTTCATTTTTATTTTTGAATAAAAAAATTTTTTATTTTGTTTAAAGTTCGCGTGTGTTTATTTATGCGTGTTTCTTGCGTTCCCCTTTGCGTTGCGTTTATTTAGTTTCATGCTTCTAGCGTAAAAACCTGTATTCTTTCTTGTTTTATTGGTTGTGGTGGTTCAATTTCTGGTGGTTTGACTGTAGGTGCTCTGAGTGCAGGTGGTCGTTGTGGGATAGGCGGTGATATCCCCCATTTTAGGCTGTTTGGCTGCTCTATCTTTATTTCGTTCAATTCGATGTCTTCGTTTTTCGTTAGGCGTTTTCGTCTTGGGAGCCTTTTTATGTTTTTATTGTTCTTTAATGTCACCAATAAGTATGTAATTGAACTAAAGATGGCTGCCAATAGGTGTAGGGACCAGCCATATAATGTATGCAATGTGTATCCTCTTATAATTGTGTCAATTATTAGCTTGCAGATATGAATGATTATAAGGATCATTATTACTGCAGAGCTAATTGAACCGAATTTGATGAATTTTTCCATGAATTTATTCCACGTATTTTCTGCGATGTGGGATAGCGTGTTTTCCGTAAAAAGATTGTTGATTAGTCCTCCTTGTACGCTTTCTTCTCCTAGCATGCCCCTCGCTATTGTATTCAGCAAGGCTGATTTTTCTAAGGGGAACATGATGTGCTGTTGGAGTTCTTGGAGGTCTTCTTGTGAATAAATTCCGCTTGATGCTAGTGAATTTATTTCTTTGTATTCCCAGGAAATGTTTGTGTTAGGTTTTAGAATTCCTGGATTTTGCGCTTGTCTTGGTGTTGGTGTTAGTGCTATCCAATTGTTGTTTATTTTGTAATATTGTGGAATGATTGTGTTACATTCTATCTGAGTTCCTGACTTCATTAATATGTGTGTTTTCGGTGTCAGGAATCGTGTTTGGTTTCCTGAGGTTACTGGTAATTGCGTATAGCATTTATCTGTGTGGAGTAATTGCACTTCTTTTGGTGTGCATTTTATGATGTGTACCACCTCTCCTGCAATCCTAGCAATATATCCCGGTTTTTCCATTAAATTGTACGCAAATTCGTCTGGTGAAATAGAGGCTATGGATAGAGAATTGTAGATTGTTTTCCTTTCTAGTTTGCATTTTTCACTTAAAATATCTAAATATAAATTTTGTATTTGAGCCCTGAAGTGTTTTTCTACATATACGAATTTTGAATTAGTGTAAGTGAGAATGTCTAAATTTAGTATTTCTTTTGATGGCTGTGCGTCGTTATCGAATAGTATGTTATTTTGTGATCTTTCGTATATAATTAATTTTGGGTGTTCAGTTTTTGTTAATATTCTGTTGCAGGTTTCGATGTTTCCTTTCGCTGCTAGCGCGAATGAGATGTCGGTTGTTTCTATTGTGTATAATGTTTCGCGATTTTTAGCTGTTAGTTTTGTTACCGGACCTCGGTATAATACGTCGAATTTAGTTTTAAGACAATCCTCTCTCGGTAGCGCTGACCAGAAGGTATGTCCGCCTTCCATGTCAATACAGTGTTCATCCGAAAATTTACAAATTGTTCCTGATGCTAAACGTAATTTATCATTATTAAGGCTAACTTGCGCGGTGTATTCTATTAATGTAATTTTTATAAGACCTTGTACATATACTTTATTCCATGTTCCGTAGCTACCGGAATAGGACGCTCCTGTACACGAGCTCTCTATTGCATTTCCTGCTAGACTTATTCCTACGGATTTCGTTGAATTTACTTTTAAATTCGCGATTGTGTGAAAATTATCGTATCTAAATATTCCGGTGTTGTGTATGGATTTACAGTTTTCATGGCTTATGTCTAGAAGGTATTCTTGTATCGCGTTTTCTACTGGTACTAAGTGGCTGAACATTCCGCATCGGAAGATTGTGCGTTGGATCTCTATTTTGCATTGTATGATTGGAGTCGTTCTGAATTCTGCTAATTGTAGGAGTCGTATTGTTGTGTTGGTTATGTTAACGTCTGCATGGTGGAAGTCGCATTCTCCGGTGTCCAGTAAAGAGTATGTCGATACGATCGGGTTCGTTGCGCCGCAATCAAACCCGATTATTGCTTCGCTAATTTTGAATATGCTGATATAAATTAATAGAATTAACTTCATTGTCGGCTCTTTTTTATCCGACTTCGAAAAGGAGGAGGATACTCAATTCGATGAGTATATTTTTTTTTTTTTTTTTTTTTTTTTTCTGGCTTTGTTCACCGATTACGCCGAGACGGATGGACCAATCGGAACGAAACCTTTTGCATCTTGTAGGATATGTCTTCCGATTGGTCCCGTTGAAAAAACATTTTGCATTTTTTCATTCCGAACGCTTTTTATTGCAAAAAAACGTGCTATTTCATGTACGTGCGGTATACGTTCGCAGATTACTCCGAGGCGAATGGACCAATCGGAATGAAACTTTATGCGTCTTGTACAGTACAACTCCCCATTGGTCCCGTAAAACAAATATTTTGCATTTTTTTATTCCCAACGACTTTTTTTTCTAAATGTACGTTCACTGATTACTCCGAGACGGATGGACCAATCGGAATGAAATCTTTTGCGTCTTGTAGGATATGTTTTCCCATTGGTCCCGTTGTAAAAACATTTCGCATTTTTTTATTCCGAACGGTTTTCATTATTGCAAAATAAAACGGGAAGTTTGTAATCTCAACATAAAATGACTTCAATGATCCTTTAATATATTGTCGGGAGCATGATTCTGAACAACTTTTTCATTATGCATAATTAACGGAAACCTTTAGTTTTCGAGATATTCGTGAAAAACTATTGTTATTTTTTCTGCCTTTGTTCGCCGATTATTCCGAGACGGATGGACCAATTGGAACGAAACCTTTTGCGTCTTCTAAAGTATGTCCCCCGATTGGTCCCGTTAAAAAAACATTCTATATTTTTTCATTCCGAACGGTTTTTATTGCAAAAAACGTACTATTTCATGTACGTGCGGTGTATGTTCACCGATTATTCTGATATGGATGGACCAATTGGAATGAAACTTTTTGCATCTTGTACAGTACAATTCCCCATTGGTCCCGTAAAAAAAATATTTTGCATTTTTTTATTTCTAACGACCTTTTTTTGTAAATGTGCGTTCGCTGATTACTCCGAGACGGATGGACCAATCGGAATGAAATCTTTTGCGTCTTGTAGAATATGTCTTCCGATTGTTCCCATTATAAAAACATTTCGCATTTTTTTATTTCGAACGGTTTTCATTATTGCAAAATACGTTCTGGTTCAAGGAATGCACCGATTGCGATGAAAGATTTCACATTTCGTAGATCATTCCACGATGATTCCATTTCCCAAAATTTATTTAACTTCTTATTGTTAATAACTATTGTTATTATAATAAAAAGCCTATTCTTTAGGGTTACCCTCCAAGGAATATACCGATCGCGATTTTTCAAACTTGTCCCTGCAAGTAAACTTCGAATACTGCTCGTTCCACTAAAAAGTGTGAAATAAAATAATTTTTAACAAAAAAAAAAATCCGACTTCAAAATGCACTAAAAAGTATAAAATAATTTCCATTTCATTTATATCTGTATTCCACAGCTATTAATACAATCTACTTAATCATTAAATAGGATACTAAATATATTTCAAAGTTTTCGGAGGCGGCGCAAAATTAAAAATACCCGAACAAACGGTGCTGCCAATAACGATTTGATTGTGGTATGGCAAACTTGGTAATTAATAAGTCGTAAGAGCAAAATTATAGGTCCGGTTGAAAACATTTGTAATTGTAACGATTGTATGAGAAATTGTCAGCACTCCTGATGGACATGCACTATACTGCAGTTTACAAGAGACCATACTTAACTCGTGCCGCTCACTAGGTCTAGAGAGATTTTTAATGACGTGTGTTATTCCCCTCTCCAGCTTGCTTCTTATTATACCTTGCGATCATATAAATGGTGGGCAGAAATATATGACGTACGATAATTGAAAAGCGGTGATGATATTGTAAAGTTTCACGATGCAATGAAAATTCTATTATTTTCCGGAAAAAAATGATGTGAACGCAAAGTTAGAAGCAAGCTGTAAAGGGGAATCACACGCACTATTAAAAATTTCCCTAGACCTCAGTAGGTCACTAGCTGCGCGACTTAAGTGCGGTCACTCGTGAACTGCAGTATAGTTAATTCGTAATGGGTATATTGATTCCCACTGAATATTGTTTACTTGAAATTATCAAATGGGTCATTTGTCACTGGTTGCCGACACCTGAACTAGGATCTTCCCAGTAGAGGAAAAGTTTTTAATTTTGCGCCGCCTCCGAAAACTTTGAAATATATTTAGTATCCTATTTAATGATTAAGTAGATTGTATTAATAGCTGTGGAATACAGATATAAATGAAATGGAAATTATTTTATACTTTTTAGTGCATTTTGAAGTCGGATTTTTTTTTTTGTTAAAAATTATTTTATCCTAGAAAGAAGGCTTATGTTATTTCCTGTGCTGCTGAATGCTTAATTTGTTCGCGTGAACTGTTTTTGGCTTTCCTTTGTAATTGATTGTTATATTATTGTTATCACCTATTTTTAGTATTTCGTATGGCCCTAAATACCAATCTTTTTCTAATTTTCCCGGTTTAGGTTCTTTGAGTAACCATACTTTGTCTCCGATTTTAAATTCTACCGGTTTAATGAATCTATCGTAGTATTCTTTTGATTTCATTTTTGAGTCTATTAGATTTTCGCGTGCCATAGTAGCTATGTCTCTCATGTTTTTTATTAGGTTTTCCAGATAATCGTTATGTGTAGGTAACTGTTCTGATTTCTTTAGAGGTTCGGTCGAAGGTAGCCTAGCTGGGTAAGCGAAAACCAGTTCATGCGGTGTGAAATTGTGACCGGAATGAATGCTTGTGTTATAGTTGAATTGTGCTAGCTCTAGAAGTTCATCCCATTCACATTTTTTTGTTGAAAAATTTTTTAAATATTCGCAAAGTGGATGATGTGCTCTTTCTAATGATCCGTTTGATTGAGGTGAAAAAGATGTTGTTTCGATTTTTGAGAATTTAAATCTTTTTGCAACTTGTTTCATAATTTTACTAGTGAAATTTGTTCCTCTATCACTAAGTACTATTTTAGGTGAGCCAAAAGTGCATATAAATTTTTTTACAAAAGCATCTGCGACTGATTCTGCTGTTTGATCTTTTAAAGGTACTGCTACTAAAAATTTTGATAATTGGTCTTGTATGGTTAAAATGTATTTATTATTATTTTTTGTGACGTTGAGTGGACCGACAATGTCCATTGCGATTTTATCGAAAGTTTTCATTGGTGTGTCTGTTATTACCATTGGTTGTCTAGTTTTAATTCTTTTTAATTTGTTTCTTTGACATTCCTCGTTTTTTTTATTTTATTTTGAATATCTTGTTTTAGATTTTCCCAAAAGAATTTGTCTTTTATTCTATTATATGTTCTATTTACACCTGAATGACCTCCTAGTTTTGTAGAGTGGAATTGGTCAAATATTTTATTTCTGTTCTCGGGTTTTACATATTCTATATTATTTAGGCAAACTATTATTTTAATGTCGGTTTTATCGAAAGTGTTTTTTATTATTTCTTCTATTTCGTTCCAGTTTATATTTAGTATTTTAATATCTTTTGAAATGCTGAAAATTTTTATGTTTTTTCGTATAAGTAAGTCTTTTAATATATTGAATAGTTTTATCAAGTTCTGTTTTATTATTTCTGATGATGATGCTATGTTTAGACATAAAACAAAGAGGTTTTTATTATTTATTTCTATTATTTCGACTTCATTTTCCGATAGGTTGGGGTTTATTTTTATATTTTTAGTTTTCATTAACTCATTGGTGGTTTTATCCAAAGGTATGCCCTGTTTAGTAATTATGTGCACGATGTTATCATTTCTAAATTGGATTGAGTTTTTCTTACCTGGTTTATAAACTATATCGTATTCGTAGTCCGATAATTTTAATCTCCATTTTTGTACTCTAGTATTATTGTCGGCTGTTTTTAGCCAAAGTAGTGGTTTATGATCTGTAACTATTGTAAATTTATTTCCATAAATGTAGTTTCGAAATGTTTTTATTGCGAACATTATTGCTAGAGCTTCTTTTTCGTAGGTGTCATATTTGATTTCTGCTTCCTGTAATACTCGTGATGCGTATGCGATTGGTCTGTCTTTCCCAATTTCTCCTTGCGATAGTACTGCACCTAGGGCGTATTTAGATGCGTCTGTCGTGATAACGTATGGTTCATCGAATTTGGGGTACTGTAGTATAGGTGCGTTGCATAATATTTCCTTGAGTTTTATGAAAGCGTTTTGCTGTTCCGTGTTCCAGGAAAATTTTGTGTCTTTTTGCAATAAACTTGTTAAAGGTTTTGCAATTTTTGCGAAATTATTTACGAATCGTCTGTAGTAGCCTGCGAGTCCTAAGAATTCTCTTATGTTCTTGACGTTCTTAGGAGTTGGAAATTTTTGTACAGCTTCTGTTTTTGCTGGGTCGGGTTTTATACCTTTCCCACTTAGTATGTGTCCTAGAAAGCATACTTCCGATTTAAGGAATTCGCATTTTTCGGGCTCAAGTTTTAATTTTACGTCTCTTAATTTTTGTGCGACTGTGTTAAATCTCGTGTTGAGTTCCTCTAAATTTCCTCCAAATATTATGATGTCATCGATGAAAACAAAGCAAATTTTTCCAATTGAATCGCCTAATGCTGTGTTTATTACCCTCTGAAAGGTTCGTGGCGAGTTTCTTAATCCGAAAGGTAAGACATTGAATTCAAATCGTCCCAATGGATGTATGCTAAAAGCTGTCTTATGTATGTCTCTTGGGTTCATCTTGATTTGATGGAAGCCTGATTTTAAATCTACTACGTGATATAGTTTTGCCTGTCCTAATTGGTCGAAGATTTCAGTTATATTTGGGAGTAGATATGGGTCTGGGATCGTTTTTTCGTTTAATTTTCTGTAGTCTATTACCAGTCTCCATCTTTTCTTTCCCTCGGCTGTTTCCTTCTTTTTGACTACCCAAGTTGGGGCGTTAAAAGCACTTTTTGAGTGTCTGACAAAACCGTTTGCGATTAATTTTTCCGTTTCTTGTACCGCAGTTTCTTTTAATTTATGTGGCAGGGGAAATTGTTTTACATATACGGGTTTCTCGTCCGTTAGGTTAATTTCATGTTGTTCCGTATTGTAGGACTCTATTTTATCTCCTTCTAACCAAAATATGTCATTATTTTCTTCGATCAATTCTCTCATTATGGCTTTCTTATCTTCGGATAGGTTTCCTAGCCGAATTTTTCCTAAAAGTTTATCCCGCCGATTTTCCGTTTCTTTGCTTTTCGTCACAGTACCATTTTCCTTGTTTTCTGTAAAACTGATTTTTCCTACTTCTAATATTTCGCTTTCGTCTATTTCTGGTAGGTTTCCTGTTTCCTGAAATCCTTCCAATATGTCTTCTACATCGTATGCTGCATAGTTATATTTGTTTTCTAAAAGGTCAGTTTCGTTTTTGAATTTGATGCTTGTGTTTTCATCTACTTTTGTTAGAAATGTTGTATAGTCGTACGGCTCTATTTCGCACTTTCCTTCGTGGCTGTCGAGTACTGTATTTATACTGTTTATTATCTGTCCTGCGTATTTGTTGTCCGTTCTTAAATGTTCTTCGAGATTTGCTGACGTCGTCTGTTCCGTATTTATTGTTACGTTACTTGGTTCGTTATTTAATTTGTCCACTATGTTTAATAAATGTAGTATATCGTTATTGAAGCTATCGTCTGAGTCTCCTGTCATATTATCCGGTTGCGGAAGGTCTTGGTTTGCATTGTCACTGTCGCTCGAGTTTTCGCTGATTCCTGTTTGTTGCAGTGTTTCCGAGTCAGTATGTACGGTTGTAAGTGTGTCATTAGCATGTGTCGTGCCCTGTAATATCTTGTTGATGAAGCATTTCTGCTCATCTGTTAATTCCGATTTAACTGTTTCGACTGTTTGTGAAGATAATCTGTGATTTGTATTTGCTTCTCCTGACCTTAATTCAAATTTTCCGTTATTTATTTCTACGTATCCTTCGTCTAGTCTTAATTTTTGTTCGAGGAGTACTTTTATGCCTAATATTCCGTCGTAAGGTATTGAAAAGTCTTCTGGTGCTACGTGAAAGTCAAAATATTGGTAATTTATGGGTATTTTTGTTGCTCCTAGAGTTTGTAATGGTTTATCTGTAATGCCTGAAAGTAGTATTTTCCTATCTTCTAGTATTGCGTTTGCTGGTATCTGGTCCTTTTTTATGATATTTAATTGTGCACCGCTATCGATGAGTAGGTTGCATTCCCCTCTTGTGTAAGGGTTTTCTATTGTGATGTATTGCAATAGATTTTCCAGTCTCAGTGAATACATTGCCATTCTTGTTGATATGTTTTTTTCGTTTATATTTCGATTGTCGGGTAGTTTTGTTTCAGGAGGTTTTTCTTGTTCTGATTCATTCGGTTTTGTGTTGTCGTTAATTTTATATGCTTCGAGCGGCTCATCGTTACTTCTTCCTGTGCGCTCCCCCCAGGAAGAATCTATTCGTTTCCCGCTCTGTGCTGTTGATGATTCTGATTTCTGTAGCATTCCTCTGTTGTATGATTCGTACTTTTGCAAAGGTTGCAGAATTTTCCGGCGCTGTTCTCCAAGCTTTTAAGTTTCCTACATGCGTCTATTTGGTGTCCTGGTTCTTCGCAATAGGAACAGATATCTCTTTTTTGAGCTCGTAGTTCAATGGCTTTCAGTTTTCTACACTCCTTTATTGTATGATTTGGGGTTTTACAATAGTCACAAAATTTTCGCGGTTCGTTCATGTGTCTCGGGTTATCTCTATTGCTATTATTATTTCTGGGGTAGTTATTGCTATTAAAATTTCCATTGCTATTATTATTTCTGAAGTGATTATTGCCGTTAAAATTTTCATTGTATTTATATTTTCTCTGGAAGTTATTATTATTATGGTTGAAATTGTGATTGTCTCCATACGAGTTATTTGACCTACGTTGAGGGTTTCTCAATTCGTGGTAGTCTCCTGACGAGTGACCCAATTGGTTGCGATTTTGGTATTTAATTGGGTGTGTTCTTGTTTGGAAAACTCTTGCCCCTTCGCATTCTTCTGCGTCATGGCCTTCTTCGTTGCAGTTTGTGCACATGATTAATTGCAGACCATTGTCTTTCAATAACGGACAGTGTTTTGTAGTATGGCCCAATTTCCTGCAAAGTGGGCACATAGGTGTTGGGCAATTTTCAGCTGTATGGTACCTACTATTACAGATTTCGCAGAGTTCTGTAATCTTTGGGAATCTTGTGCAGGTGTTTGGATCGTGACCACTTCCTTTGCACTTCCAGCATGTTTCATATTCAATTATAAATGGGCATTGGCTGACTGTATGGCCCATTACTTGGCAATATTGGCAATAATTTCCCTTTGATCTATTCATTTTACATGCGTCGATGGAATGTCCCTGAGTGTTACAATATTTGCAAATAAGCTCTATCTTGTTTCTGGTGAATTTGCAATCGTATGATACGTGGTCTCTGTTTTTACAGTATACACATGCCGCGTTATTACAAAATAATGCTTCGTGGTTTGGCTCTCTGCATATTTGACACGTGTATGTTACTGGGTTTGTGTCATATTTCTCGAGACTGCATAGTACACTAGCTGAGTCGCCTCTCAGTATGTTTTGTTTCTTTAACCTCGATTCGATGTCGATGGCCTCTTGTATAAGGACGTTTAAATCGTCTTTCTGCTTTAACTCTATTCTAATTTCCTGCTTTAACCCGTTTTTAAAGCTTTTTTCTGCGTCGTTTTTTATCGTCCTGTCAAAGTCCTGTATGATTTGTTGATTTATGCCTGTTTCCATTCTTTTTAATTCTTTAATTTGTATTACTAGTTCCTGTAATCTATTCCCGTAGCTGAGTACTGTTTCGTCTGGTTTTTGTGTCAATTCCGTTAATTTTCCATATAAACTGTGTATGTTTTCGGTAGATGGGAATAATAACCTTATTGCTTGAATAAAATCATTTACGTTATTTATCGGTGAATTTATTAGTGCCTTGTATACTTCTCCTTTTAATTTAATTTTTAGAATCGGGATTAGACCTGGTTCATCTACGGGTGTTATAATGTTTTTAGCATGCTTTAATTTTTCAATGTATTCTATGACCGAAATGTTTTTCCCATCGAATTCTGGTATTAAATTTGCTACGTATTTTAGAGGTAATCGAAGAGGTTGGATTTGATTTTGCTGGTTTGTCATTTTATTTCCCGGACTTCCACAGATGAGTGTTAAATTTCCTTCGCTACTTTCTCCGTCCAGATTTCCTATTAGGCTTGGCTGTTCTGTAATTCCTTCAATTTCGAGTAGGGATATGTCGTTTTTGTAGCTGTTGTTTATTGTTTCGTTTAATGTTTCGGTAGTGTTTCTATTATCTTGGGGGCTTATTCGGATTAGTGGGGAAGTGAAAGTTCCTGTTTGTTTGTTTTTATTAGCTGAATTACTTGGATTGATTGTAAATCCTATGTCTTTATCTTGCCAACTGGCACCTCCGTTATCGGTTTGGTTAGTGTTTATGGTTAGATTCTTTACGTTTTTTGTTCTGGGTATTGCACCTAATTCTGTATTCGCGTTTGATACCTCGGTTGTAGCTTTTGGTGTGAAGTCAAATGTTCTTCGTTCTGTTGGTGAACGTGGTGTTTTACGGCTTTGTAAAAAGGCTGATGCGTGATTACGATCTTCTACAATACTTTTGAGTTCAGGATTTTCTTGTGTCCTGCTTCTTGTTAATCTATTTTCGTCTTTAATGTTTTTGTTATCCGTTGGCTTAAAATTCTTATTATTCATTTGAAAGTTTCATTATTTGTAATTATTTAGTGAATAAATGAGTTAATTTTTTTGTTTAGGTGAATTTTATGTCTACTTTGTAGCAGTATCTCAATGAATTGATAATGTTGTATATTGAAATTGATTCGAAAGTGAATTTCTTGAATTTTTATTGAAGTTGCAGACAAAGATTTATATTCTCGAGTTAGATTTTTTTATGAGTCTACCCTATATTACACGTTAGTAGTGCCTGTTGGCGTTCGATTCGTATCGGAACCACTGTAATGTCGCGAAGTTCTCCCTCTCACTGAGTTCTCCGCGTACTTTTTTGTATGATTTGTATCTACGTTGTTAGCCAGGTAGAGGTTCTTACTTACCTTTCGCTGGGCGAGGATACCTGTAGAAATAGGTCGTCCTGGTGGATGTAGACGGTAGGGTAGACGTTCGAGTCAAGATCACACACTTCCGATCACAACAAATGTTTATTGGGTTAAATACAATCCTTAACTTGCGCGCTCTTTACAGATGACGATTTGCTCTGTCGGGTCTCTGAGTCCCGTAGCAGAGTCGTACTTTGTGGATTTCTGTATGCGTATTTGAATTGAATCCCGGATTCGCGTTAAACGGACTGGCCGATTCTAAATGAATTTTACAGAAGTGATCCGGTTATACACTATAATTGATCTGTGTTGTTTCTGTAGTATAATTTGTCTGCTACTGGTTCTACACTGAATTTGATCTGATACGGGTTCTGTACTATAATTGGTCTGTAGTATAATTTTTGTCTGCACGCGGGCGGTTTGGTCTCGTTATTATATATTGATTAATGAGGTCGACTTTTGATTTGCCAATTCGGGTGAACCACCTCGTCCGGATCGTCAGCGTTCTTGCCGTACGACATCCCGGCTGAGTTGCTCACTCAGAATTTTTGCGGAGCGATGAATTTGGATGGTGCAATAGAAGTTCAAAGAATTTGTATCGCGAAATGTAAGTTTAAAGAATCTGTATGGCGAAATATAAGTTTAAAGAATTTAGGTCGCGAAATAGCGGCTTAAAGAGTTTGGGTGGCGAAATAGAAATTTTAAAGAATGCGTCACAGGACGTGACACCTAAAAGGAAAGAAGAAGAAGGACAAGATACCTTGGACGGATGAGACTGAGACAGCTTTCAAGCGGACAAAAGAGGCGTTGGGAGAGGCAGCATTGCTGGCACACCCAGTAGCTCAAGCCAAGCTGAGCATCATGGTGGATGCCTCAGATACAGCCATAGGAGCGGTCCTGCAGCAACAAATACAAGGGGAGCATCAGCCCCTGGCGTTTTTCTCGAGGAGGCTCAACGCCGCCCAAAAGAAGTACAGCGCGTACGACCGAGAACTTCTGGCAGTGTACGCAGCGATAAAGCACTTCCGATATGCGTTAGAAGGTAGGAAATTTACAATTTTTACCGACCATAAGCCTCTAACATTTGCCTTAAGACAGAAACCGGAAAAATGCACACCGATGCAATTCAGACATCTGAATTTTATCGCTCAATTTTCCACGGACATCCAACACGTCGGTGGCAAGGACAACGTAGTGACGGACGCGTTGTCGAGGGTCGAGGAGATAACGCCTGTTGATAATCGCAGCCTGGCACTCGATCAGCAAACCGACGAGGAGGTAAAGGCAGTGCTGCAGGACCCGCAAATAAAAAAGATCCGCATGATGGAGCCGGACGTAGACGTCTACTGTGACATTTCAACCGGCCGAGCGCGACCTTTGGTTACACCAAAGTTCAGGCGCGCGATTTTTACCCAGTTGCACGGATTGTCGCATCCTGGAGGAAGAGCATCTACGAAGATGGTAACAGAACGTTACGTGTGGCCGTCGGTAAAAGCGGATTGCCGACGGTGGGCGAGGAGTTGCCTACAGTGTCAACGTGCAAAGGTGACAAGACACGTCATCACGCCGGTCGGGGAGTTTATAACTCCCACCGCGCGTTTTGAGCACATCCACGTCGACCTGGTCGGACCATTGCCGATTAGAGGGCACACCTACTGTCTAACCATCGTGGACCGATTCACGAGGTGGCCGGAAGCATTTCCCATACCGGACGCAACCGCCGAAACGGTGGCCAAAAAGTTACTTGAGGGATGGATAGCAAGATACGGCGTTCCCCTCAGGATCACGACAGACCAAGGACGACAATTTGAGTCGTGCATTTTTAAATCACTCGCACGAGCATTGGGGATGGAACATCACCGGACGTCGGCATACCACCCCCAATCAAACGG
Organism: Osmia bicornis bicornis; assembly: GCF_907164935.1. Taxonomy (NCBI): domain Eukaryota; kingdom Metazoa; phylum Arthropoda; class Insecta; order Hymenoptera; family Megachilidae; genus Osmia; species Osmia bicornis. The sequence continues at coordinate 51,443 of NW_025791069.1, forward strand.
AGCTGTGGAAAGATTCCACAGGCAACTAAAAGCAGCCATAGGGTGCCAAGCGGACGGCAGTTGGACAGAGGTCTTACCGGCTGTCATGCTCGGAATAAGAGCCACCTTCAAGGAGGACGCCCAGGCTACAGCAGCTGAGATGGTATTCGGCGAAGCTTTACGGCTTCCTGGCGACCTGATAGAAGGCGATGAACACCAGGAGCTGTCCCAATTCGTGGAACAGTTGCGACGACGAATGAAAGCTTTACAGCCGGTGCAACGGAAAGATCACGGGAAGAAGGCAATATTCGTGTTCAAGGACCTCGCGACAACGTCGCACGTGTTTGTGCGAAACGATGCGGTTAAAAAAACGCTACAGCCGCAGTATAACGGACCATATTGTGTAATACAGCGAGGCGAAAAGAACTTTATAGTACGAATTGGCGACCGAAACGTGAACGTGTCAAAAGAAAGACTGAAACCCGCGTTTATTTTAAGCAATATCGAAAACCAAGTACCTGTACTTACCAAAGAGTTCAAAAGAAAGACTGTGCTTTTCGACGAAACGCGAAATACTTACCAATAGGAATAGGATACCTATCTTTTACATATATATAGTTAAGTTGTATAGAATAACAATAGTCATAGTTGCATTGTATAAATAAATAATAGTTTGTCGATGTTTGTAAAAGAAAAAGAAGAGAAAGAAAGTAAGAGAAAAAACCTACAGACACCCGAAATTTGTAAATCCCGCCAACACCGGCGAGCGGGGTGGTGTAGGGGACGCTAGGGAAAATCCCTAGCCAGTAGCGGTTGGCAGAACCGAGGACGCGGAGGAGAACCGTGAATAAAACAGTCTACACACGAACTCTGTTGTGCAATACCGACCTAACCCCATAGTGTCATATACTAAATGCTCTTTTACTAGTCGTCTCCTGCTTCTTGGCTGCTTGGCTGTATGTTGACGTTTGTTGACGTTTGAGGTTATCGGGTTTTGCCTTTCTTATGTCAAGTTCACATGTGCCGACATATGCCCGCCTGCCTGCTCCTTCACTATACTTATGCTTAGTTCACATGTTTGCATGTTATTACTGATTTCTTCGTTCGTTATTTTAACGATTCCTTCCTTCTTTCATTTTAGCTATTCCTTAACTGCTCAGTTGAATTAGATGTATATATACGTTGATCTTGCGTTTGTATTTTTTGTATTTGCTGACTTATGGTCTACTACGGCCTATTACGGTTTACTAGGCTTAATCACGGCTAATTATGTTTATTATAATTGTTTATTTCTGTATTTATTTGTTATTTGTTATTCAGCTGCTATTTATTTAGTGTTTGTTTTGGGCACTGCTATTCATGGGCATACTGATTCACTCACTCATTCACTCATTCACTCATTCATTTGATTGATTCATTATTCATTACCCATTCTTCATTCACTCATTCATTATTTATTGTCGCAATTCTGAGCATTGACGTGTTATGATGTGCTATACTTGCTATGAGGGTTTGTGTGTGTATGCGGAGTATGTATGGAGCAAGTCACCGATGATTGCAGCCTACGAGGACGTGGCACAGCCAACCGGGGAAAGGATTCGCCCCGGGACCTGGCTGTGTTGAAGAGCAAGCCCTGCTGAAGCAGGTGAACACATGGCGCGATCACCCGTTGAGCAGGAGCTCCGGTTCCTGGTCGTGGCCGAAGAGAAAGCTCCTGACCTCGCTTTGCAGGCTGGTGAAGACATGGTGCGATCACCCGTTGAGCAGGAGCTCCGGTTCATGATCGTGGCCGAAGAGGAAGCCCCGTCCTCGCATTGCAGGTGGGTGAATACATGGCGCGATCACCCGTTGAGCAGGAGCTCCGGTTCCTGATCGTGGCCGAAGAGGAAGCTCCTGTCCTCGCTGATGGCAGGCAGGTGAAGTTGGGGCGCGATCACCCGTTGAGCAGGAGCTCCGGTTCCTGGTCGTGGCCGAAGAGAAAGCTCCTGACCTCGCTTTGCAGGCTGGTGAAGACATGGTGCGATCACCCGTTGAGCAGGAGCTCCGGTTCCTGATCGTGGCCGAAGAGGAAGCCCCGTCCTCGCGTTGCAGGTGGGTGAATACATGGCGCGATCACCCGTTGAGCAGGAGCTCCGGTTCCTGATCGTGGCCGAAGAGGAAGCTGCTGTCCTCGCTGATGGCAGGCAGGTGAAGTTGGGGCGCGATCACCCGTTCAGCAGGAGCTCCGGTTCCTGGTCGTGGCAGAAGAGGAATCCCTGACCTCGCTTTGCAGGCTGGTGAAGAGGCGGCGCGGTCACGCCGGGATGGTGTGATCCTGGAGGATATCCCCCCGGTGCCGATCGTTGCTGAAGAAAAATGGCCTGTCCTCGTGGAAGGACAGGTGGGCGTGATGACATCTAGGAAAAGCCACATCATCATTATCAACCAACCATGGTGGACGAAGATGGACACGGTCAGCCGTGGAGATACGATGTCCCGGTTCCTGGCCGTGTCGAAGAGCAAGTTCCTGTTTTCGGCAGGTGAACACATGGCGCGATCACCCGCAACGGGCTTACTTCGGTTCCTGGTCGTGGCCGAAGAAAAATCCTGTGCCTTACCGTACAGGTTGAAAATGTCCTACCGCTGGATCGGAGGTGTAGCGGCGTGGATCCTCAATCCCTTATAGCTTGATATGCGTATGGCAGATTGAGGGTGGACGAAAGCGTCATGAAAGCTAGGGAGCCGAAGCGCCGTTGCGGCTATCGCTGTGTTCATGTGAGATATCCACAAAGGATGAAACGGTTCCGGCGGCCTACGTCAGGGGAGGGGTTTTTAGTGGGTAGTGTATCAGGCCGTGGATGCCCCTTCTGGGTACCGCCGGGTCGCCCCTTCTGGGCTGTGACCCTATCTTTTGAGGCCACCCTTTAGGGTAGGGCTATCAGGTTGCCCCTTCAGGTTTGCCTCTTTGGGTTTGCCCCCACCAATGGGCGCCAGGCCCCCCTTCTGGGGATACGAGTCTCACACTGCCCGGGTCCCCTCTAGCCGATTAGTGCGAAAAGGGGGTAGCCCGCGCGTGCATAAATGCATTTTCCTCTTCCATCACCCCCCCCCCCAAAAAAAAAAACAAAGGTTGGAGTCTCGTGCTGGCTGCCGAGCTAGTCGGACGTGTCGTTCGAGGGTCCCGTGGCCTGCCAGGCATCTGGCGCTGCGGGGTTGCATCGTTCTTTGTTTCCTTGATTTTTCTTGATTTTCTACAACTTCTTCGGTTTTTCTTCGGTTTTGCAACATCAGTAATTCCTACGATTTCGCGACCTCTGCGGCCCTTGCTGTGCCTCGCGGCGCCTCACGACTATGTGGATACTAAGTGCTAGGTTATCTTCTTTGGTGCATGTGTGTGCGCGTTCTTCTTGTGTCTCCCCGTAATCTGTGCGGTTCTATAAGTGTTACGGAAGTGTACCAGTGATACGAGCTCGCTTCACTAATGTTTTACTGCAAGCGTGCTTTGCGGTTCTATTTCGTGGCTGCGACGTACATTCATCGAGGTCCTCGAGTGTTATGGGCATTGCTGATGCAGCCTCCTTATCTTGGCGACTGGTCCACCCTGATCTGCCTCACCAAATCTAAATTAACATCTACCCAACCCGACTCACGAGATGAGAACTGTGACATGAGGTTTTGAGAGAACCAAAGGAAGGTTACGTGCACTGCTGCCATTGTTGGTGCTGCCTTTTATCTGGACGGCTAATCAACCCTGATTTGGCATATCAATCAAGTTTGACACCTTCTCAGCCTGTCTTACGAAAGGACAACTGCAACACACATTGCGAGCCGCCCACGGTTGTCATAATGGTATATCACTCCCGCACAAATAACCGAAGGTAGGGTAAGTTTGAACCAGGAAATTTTAATTTCAATCCCAGCCTCAACCCTAGTCTCAATTTCAGCTTCATACATTATGAACTAATCAAACGCAAACACAATTGCATAACCTAATTCAAACAGTTTGCTCTCTGTTAATTACAAACCGGTGATGGCTTCTGGAAGCTGTCGTCTGCTCACCAAGTATCGGGCTCTCTGTCAGAAATATGCAAACGATTGTGCTAAACCCTCATGTAACCAAGTATAGCCTAAATCTATGAATGCTTCTTTCATATCTCTTATATCTCCTGTGGCACTATGGCTCGTCTGTCCGACCAACTAGCAAACTAGAGAACTGTATTAATTGAATTGAACTCCCTTTGGAGGCGGGGATTGTAGAACCCGTCCCCAGCTTCCTTGGCCCGACGTTGTTAAAAATGAAGCAAAAGGGGTCGCAGGATCACAAATCCTGAAATAGTGATCAGCAGCCTATTTTGTGAACTTACATTTATGGCCCCTTAGCTTCAACTGCCACGTTAATACAAAACTCAATTTACGAATCCCTCTCAACTTCTAATCACTAGTATAGATTCATAATTATGAATTATGAATTATCAACTCTAGCTCCCTGTTGTCCTTAATTTGGAAATGTTGAACTATAACATACTCTTTTATGCAAACAACATTCTATCAACCTAAATATAATCGCATTTCCTGCGCTGAACGACTGTCAATCGGCAACCTCAAACTCCAGGCTCATCAGGTTCGTGTCCTGGTTCTTTGCTGGGCTATGATTTGAAATATGGAATTGAATTTCCCCTGGAGGCGGGGGTTACAGAATACGTATCCAACCTCCCTGGCTTGTCGTAAAAGGCGACTACAAAGGGACCTCGCGCGGATTCTCTCCAGATTGGCGCCTTCAGGCCGTCGTACACGGACGCAGCTCGCTTGCAGTTCTTCTTACATCGGACAATGGTCGTCTCATCGACTTAGTCCTGGACATTACGTGCGAGTGGGCGACATAATACGCTCATCGCCCGCCGGTGCGCGCCTTTCACCCGCTTGACGAGACGCTTAAAACTTCTAGCTCTCACGCCTAATTTTTAATCCAATCATGAAAACTCAACTCTAATACATGCTTCATTGTTCGAATACCTACCTATCTCCCTGGCAACGCTTAATTTTGAGAAAGATTCGCATCAATTGCCTTCGCGGGACTGTATTAATTGCCTCTTAATTTTATTCTTATGATAAGTTAATTCAAATCTACGATTCTTCTCAATTCTCAATCATAATACTAACATACTCCTTCAACTACGAATCATTGACCCTGGTTCCTTGTCAACTTTCGAATTTTTGACTATTTCATGATTGCGTTTCATCAACTGAATCATAATTGCGTTTTGCACAGCATGATTTTCAATTGAGGACCTCGAGTTTCAGGCGTATTAAGCTCGCGTCTCGACCCTCTCCCGGACTCCGATCCGCGGTTGATTTTCCTTATCGTACTCCCCGTGTGGGCCCTTCCCAACTGCTATTTGCCGAAGGTGACGGAACTCGTTAACCCGGCTTCGGACTGTCTGGCCTGCATACTGCACCCATTAAATTTTTAAGTCGGATCTTGTATGGCTTGGCAAGTTGCCCGTGCGGAAGTGGTCCTTCGCGGCTCCCCTTCCTCACTGCTCTCGCTCAGCGTGGCCTCACGAGTACGACTTCGCCTCAATTTTCCAGACACGCGAATAATATACTTGGCATCGATTGTGCCGGTAATGATCAACTCAATGAGTGAACCCTACCTTCGAACTTCTGTGTATGTGCCCTATTTTATGACACGAGTACAGCATTCCTATTACTGGACTGGGTAAACACAAACATTAAGTTATTATCAAGCAATAATGCCTGCAAGGCGTCCATTTATTAGTAACATTCTACGTAACTCCTTACCTTCCCTTACAAATGTTTTCTTGACATATAAATTCACAGATAAACTCGCAGACACAATAATACACATACTAAACTCACATACTTAACTCACGTACTTGCAAACATAATTAGGTGGTCGGGTTAAGTACGTGCGTGCGTTTGGCTTGCCCTCACTACCGCCATTAATTTCGCCGGTCTGGCCTCACCGGCGCCCGCAGCTACCCCTCGCCCGGGATCCGCGTGTGCCGCGGGAATGACGGGAGCCTCGCCGGCGGACTCGACGAGGCACAATTAACCCTGCGCGTTCTCTTGCTCTTTCCACACTCTCCGTTTTGGTCATCACCTCGGTTACAAACGATATAAGAGAGTGTCGCCTTCGTCTATCCAGAAGACAGCTTGCAAATGACTCTGAAGTCAGCTCCCCTACCTCCAGGTATAGAAGTGTTCGTTGCACTGCCCAACGATCGCACACAAACACTGTGTGGCACGCATCATCATCCACTGGAGGATCGCAAAACCAGCAGCTCGGGGACGGACTTCTTCCTATCCGATGGAGATAATGAGCAAAGCGTCCGTGACCTGTCATCACCTGCGCCAGATTATAGGTTAGGTAACGTGGTCCATTGCTCTCCACCCACGCCTCGATGTTGGGAATCAGCCTGCGAGTCCAGGCGCCGCTCTCCGAGGTTGTCCATCGAGTTTGCCAGCGATCAAAGGTGTCATATTCCAGCACCTGCGGCAGATTCACGCGCTCTTCCGGGTCCTCCGCCTCCTCGTACCCATACAATGCGGCCCTGGCCCTTATTAACAAGTCCCACGGCATGCAACGTGACAGCACGCACAATGCCTCTGATGAAACGGTACGATACGCGCGTGTCACGCGCCGTAACCCCAACCGCTGTGTCGATGTCAATCGCTGTCTCACACATCCGTACACCACCGCCTCGCTCCATACCGGAGACGCATACAAAACTATAGATTCTAGCACTCGGTAATACAGCAAACGCGCTTTCGGACCGCATTTTCGTGGATTCGGTAGCAGCCACGAGAGGTGCTGCGCTACTTTCACTGCCTTCTCACATACCCGGCTCATTTGACTATGAAAGAGTCTGCTATTACTGAACATCACACCAAGGTACCTAATCGAGCGCGATGTCCTGATTATCGCGGCCTCGTACGATAGTACAAGTCCGTCGGATACGCGCCGCCCAGTTACGAGCACTGCTTCTGATTTCTCTTTCGCGAGAACCAGTCTCTCTCTCTCGTACCACGCCCCCACCACACGTAAGGCATGTTTCTGCCAGCTCGCGCACTCTGTCTAATGATCGGGCTACTATAAGCAGCGCCATATCATCCGCGAAACTCACGGTTGTCACGTCTGGTGGCAGCAGCACCTCCAGCAGCCCGTCGTACGATAGGTTCCACAACAGTGGTCCCAACACTGATCCTTGTGGCACCCCACCAAATACAGCTGCTTCCACCCACTCACCGCTTGGCGTCCGGGTTCCCACTCTTCGCTCGCTTAAATAGCTACGTAACATGTCCATTATTATCGTCGGAAACCCACGGCGCTCGGCTGCAGCGAGGAAGCGGTCCCAACGCACTGTATTAAATGCATTTTTCACATCCAGGGTAATTAGCAGACAGTGATTTCGCCCTCTACGCGCACGATCCCACTCCGACATGACCACCTTCATCGCCTGATGAGTTGATCTGCCCTCCGTGAACCCAAATTGACGCACCGACAGCCCTCCAGACAGGCGAATCGCTTCTAGCATTAACACGCGCAAAGCATATTCGAAACACTTGCCCATGTCTGACAGCATGCAAAGCGGTCGAAGTTCGGGAAGAGAATTACAGGCTTTCCCGGCCTTCAGTATTAAAGTCAGACGCCCTACTTTCCAAGCCCTTGGAAAGTATCCTAGCCTCAGACAGGAATTGAAAAGGACACAAACCCAGCCGGATGCAGTGTTACGCAGAACGTGAACGGCCTCGCCAGGGATTTCATCTGGACCCGGAGCTTTTCCTTTTTTCAACATCCCCATTGCGTACCTCACATCTTCGTTCGTGAACACGTCCCCATGGCGCGAGGTGCCCTCCCCTGGGCTTCAGCATCTCTTTCTGGTGTTAAGTGGAACAGCACTTGACCCTGCGGCTACCCCCGCGATCTCGCGTGCGTTGGATGCCGACGACGTTGACGCTCCTTCCTGACGAGGCCAGGTCAATGAAGCCTGCGCTGCTTCTTCTCCTCTTGCTTCGTCTTCCTCCTCTTCTTCTGCTGCACTACTCCTTGGGATGGCAGCCTCTTCTTGTCGCTCCTGCTCCACCACGAAAAGCGCGGACACAGTTGCGTGGAACTCCTCTCGGTTGAGGCGAACCAGGGGCGACTTCCCCTTCAGACGATTCATGACCGCCTTGCAGGGTTTCCCCCACGGATCTTGTTCGATAGTCGAGACCATCTCACTCTACGATGCCTCTTTAGCTCGACGCAATGCCAAGGATAAGGCACATCGGCTTTCCAGCATCTCCATGCGATACGGGTGCGCCTGCTGTCGTGCTGCCGTCGGGCTCCGGCGAGCCATCTTCTGCCAGCGGTGGCGGAGACGCTTTGTTTGGAGACAAAGATCTGCTATCTCCTGGCTCCACCATGGTACATTTTTATTTTCCTCCTCTTGCGAGTCGGCAATGGTGGACAGGTTGACTGAAAGTGCGTCTCTAACTCCTCAATCACTTCATCAATTTCGGCCACGGTGCACAGCGGCAGTAGCGCGGACTGTTCCGATGGACCGGCTGCTGCAGCTCCTCTCCCTTGACTACGTTGAACTGTTGGATCCAGGGATCCTGGCATCGGTAACTGGCCGCTCACTATTTCCCTCCACGCCTCCATGTCCGGGCGACCTAGTCTCGCTTCCCAAAGAGAATCCTCGGGCGAACCAATAGCCTCTGGTCTCGCTTCAAATCGATGAATAAGATAGCGGTGATCCGACCCCGAATAGCGCGTGGACACTGTGGACCTAGATATTCGACCGTGGAGGCTGCGGCTACACGCAAGGGCATCGATTCGAGAACCCACGCCACCACGCTCGAATGACGGGCCTCCTTGACTTGCCACGGGCATCAGCCCTGCTTGCTCGATCAAATTCATCATACGGTGACCGCGTGAATCCACGCAATCTGATCCCCAGTGCGGAGAGCGGGGATTGAAATCCGCGGCGATTATAATCGGTTTCCTAACACTTGACAGACATGTCGCAAGACCCCGTAATTGACCTTCAAAGCTTTCTATAGTCAGTGATGGTGAGAAGTAGCAACTCACTATCACAAACTCGCTCCATGTCGCAGCTAGGACGATTCGTATACCACACGCAGGCTGAGCTGCTCCTGTCCTGATGCCGATTCGGATGAGGATTAAACGGCTCACTGATGACGACTATATCCGCGCGACACTCGTTCACGGCCTGCCACAAGAGATCCTGTGCCGCGCGTCATCTGTGTAAATTGATCTGCAGTACGCTGAACGCAGACATGTTTTCCTCTTCTCTTTCTTCTTCGGCTCGGAGATTTAGCAGCACAGTAACGTAGCTATCGGAACAAAAGGAAACGGGCACTCTTAAGTACAAGGATCTACATTTAAGTCGAACTGAACTGACATGGCAGTGATCAACACTTACTGCGACCTGTAACGGCAATGACAACCCCGGTTATCACCCTCACGGTACAAGGATCCTAACCCACAGCAAACAATGAGTAACATGGGTTCGGAAAGCGAAGCAAATGACTTATGATCTATAACTTAAATCTGAATCAAAAGAGGGAAAAGAAAGGAAGGGAAAGAGAATAAGAGAAAGGATGGAAAAAGGGAAGGGAAAAAAAGGGGGGAAAGAGCGGGAGAAAAGGGAACAACAGTAGCACGGAAGGGATTGTTTCAACTGACTCGCATCAATCTGCGTGCCTCGCCCTCCCTCTCCGCCCTGCCCTATCAACTTAATTCAACTCACGCAACCCAATCCGAGGATGAAGCGGGACAGCGGGTTGACCTGACCCGACTTAGAAACAAGTCATGGAACCACTCGACAACGTGAAGCGAAGTCAGGCCAAGCCAGGATTTAACTGAATATATTTAATTAATTAAGCTAGTCAAGATCGAATTAATTCAATCAACTTCATCAAGAGTAAGGATAGAACTAAGCAATTAGTATCAGCACACCGGCAAACCGAACAGCTATTTACAGTCGGCATTCGGCCAATATCCAGCATGGTTGACAATCAAGGACTAACCAGCTACGTATTAATAGGAGCAACGGCAGCGGAACTAACACCAACATCAGCAACAATAGTAGTGTTTAAACGGGCAGGCTGAACAAACAAGGATGGTGCGATAAACGTTAATCGACAAATGATCACTCAATACTTACTTACTCAGCGATGCTTGTCGTAGAATGACTGATAGTGATCGGCTGCGTCGCTCTTCCTCTATTTTACTCCTCCTTCCTCTTCTTCTTCACCCGCCTCTGCTATAGACGCGTTGGCGCGTGGGCGTTGTCGGCGACAGCACCCGCTGTCCTTTTCGCTGCGAGGATGAGCAATGTGGTGTGGTGTGCTGTGCTGATCTGCTGCGCTTAGTTATGCACAATAACCCCTCGCTGCACCACGGCGCACATATCGACACACGCGTATTGCTCGAAGCTTCGATTCGGAGCACCACAAACAGCGCGAACTAGCGACGTCCCCAGTTAGAAATGTACTAAATGACGGCCCCTACGAGGTGCCCCAATTTATATCCAGAGCGGCCGGCAATCGTTGTGGCTGGGGGAACCTGCGAGGGGTAGTCACTTACCCTTGAGCCCCGCTTTCGAGACACGCGCTTCGGCACACTCCCCTCGCTTTCTCGCCTCCCCTCGATCGAAGCAGGGGTCTCGTGGTCATCTTCAACAAAGCCCGGCAACCCAAAACTTACCAAGCCTTCGATGAAAGGACCTAATCAAGTCAACATTAATAACGTGAATAAATTACAATTAAATCAATTGCACTCACTGATCAATAACGGTCAAGGGTGTTGACTTAATAAAGCATAGACCAGACTTTCTCGCCTCCCCTCGATCGAAGCAGGGGTCTCGTGGTCGTCTTCAACAAAGCCCGGCAACCCAAAACTTACCAAGCCTTCGATGAAAGGACCTAATCAAGTCAACATTAATAACGTGAATAAATTACAATTAAATCAATTGCACTCTCTGATCAATAACGGTCAAGGGCGTTGACTTAATAAAGCATAGACCAGACTTTGGATTATATCAGATCCTATTTGCTGTGGAAGTATAGAATTAAGTCTCCCCTGGAGGCGGGGGTTACAGAATACGTCTCCAGCATCCCTAGTCTGTCATCAAAGGTGACTTAAAACGCACCGCGCGTTTAGCCCCTCTAGATAGGCAGCAACAAGCCGACATGCACGGACGAGGCCCGTTCGCATACCTTCGGATACCGGCCGATGGGTGACTCGTTGACCCGGTTCCGGCCGCTACCTGCGAGTGGGTGACGTAATCCGCTCATCACCTGCTTGTACGTGCCTCTCATCCGCCTGACGAGGCGCCCTAATACTTCTAGCTCTCACGTCTAATCTTAAATTCCAATCTTGATAACACAATTCTAAGATATGCTCCTTTTTCCGAACACCTACTTCTCTCTCTGGAAACAAATTTTGAAAGCAATCCGCACCAACTTTCTCTCGCGGAAATTGTGTCTAATTACCTCCGAATTTAATGATAAGTTTAAAATTCAAGGTTTGACCCGTATCAACTCTCAATTATAATATTATCGCGGTCTTCAACTGCGGATCGCCAATTCTAGTTCCCTGCCAATTTTAGATTTTGTTGAACTTTGAACTCTATTACATTTTTCAAATTACATCTTAATCAATTTAATCAAATTTAACTTAAATCGCATTTTCTGCGGCGTACGATCTCCAATTAGCGCCCTCTAATCTCGGAGGCATTATGCTCGCGTCTCGGCTCTCCTCCGGATCCCGACTCGCGGCTTCTTCTCTGATCTCCCCCCCGGCCCTCGTTCTTTGCGGCATCCCGTGCCTGATCTTTCCCTCTTGCTGTACCTGCTGGGCAGTAGAGCGAGATCGATCGACCCGATTGTTCCTCTTGCTGGCCGACTCTCGACGAACCATGACCCTATCTACTCTATTTTTTTGGACCCTCCTGCTGTACGCGAATATGTAGCTCCCTTCATGCGGCATCTCCTACACACACACTACACCTTGATAGTCAGGCACGGGTACTTTTCCCACATGACTCCCGCGCCCGTCAGCGTGCCCCTGCATATTTATTTTTTGTCAGCTACGCTTCACGTGAACAATAAAACTCCGACTTCTTTATTTTCCTTATTCTTTCCATTCTCCTTTGTCTCCTTCTGGTCGCTCGAGCAGGCCTCCTAGTTTATGCTAATGCCTTACTCTGCTTTACTGCTTCACTGTACTTTCACTCTATTACTCTATTATTCCTTGCGAACTCGCACCGCTTTTACCCTACGTCGCCTCCTTTAGCGCCTTGCTCCTCATTGCCCGTTTATTACCCATCACCTACTTTATCGCCTACCCTACCCGACACGTGGTACAGCTTAACTCCAAATGTACCGTATGCCGCTTTACAAACTTTCCGCTTACAGCTGTTTCTGGCTGTTTTTCGTTGTTCTCTACCGTCCTCTTTCCCTATTCCTCCATTTACTTCTTTATTTATGTTTTTATTTCTCCACTATTTTCACCTTTTACATTCTGCTCAGGATCCACACCCATTCTTACTGTACACATCTGCTTTTACTTTTAAACTTTCAGTTTCTATGTGTTATGTTATCTTAATTTAAGATTCTCAGAACCTCCTTAATTTCAAGTACAATTCTTCTCCTTGATCACCCATTTTAGCCTCCCCATAACTTTAATTCTAAGATAACGAGCATTTATTCATCTACATCGCATCCGCACAAATTATATTTAATTACTTTTAGACTACGATTCCCGCGATCAACTCTACCCTCAATTTAAATTTAATTTAAAATCCAAATCCAGAACTCCTCCCGGGTCTCAAGTCTAACATCAACACAATTTCACAACTCCAAATCATAAAGCTTAATTTGTCACTAATCTTTAATCCTGGAAACTTCTAGCTCTAACACATTTACTGTGGAAGACTACATCCCATCCTCCTCTGGAGGAGCGGGGTTACAGAATACGTCTCCAGCCTCCTTGGCTTGTCGTAAAAGGCGACTAAAAAGGAATCGCGCGCGAAGCCCCTTCAGATCGGCAGTATCGGACCCTTTGTACACGAACACGGTTCGTTCGCACCCCCTTTAGACGCCGACCGACGGCTGACCCATTGACCCAGTTTCGGCCGCTACCTCCGAGCGGGTGACGTAATCCGTTCATCACCCGTTAGTACGCGCCTCCCACCCGCCCAACGAGGCGCTTAAAACTGCTAGCTTTCGTGCCTAATCTAAAATTCAAATTTCGAAAATCCAATTTTAATACATGCTACATTTCCCGAACATCTACCTTTCTCTCCAACAATTAATCTTGAAAGCAATCTGCACCAACTTTCTTTCGCGAAAATTGTATTTAATTACCTTTAAAATTAATTTTCATGGCAAATTTCAAATTCAAGGTTTTGGTTCGTATGAATTCTTAATTATAATATTAATGTGGTTCTTCAAACACGAAACATCAATTCTAGTTTTCTGTAAATTTTAGATTTTGATAAATTTTTAATTTTATTACAATTTGAATTTCCTTACATCAATTTAATCAAATTCAATTAAAATCGCATTAACATGACGCGCGATCCCCAATCAGTGACCTCTAATCTCGGACGCATTACGCTCGCGTCTCGGCTCGCTCCCGGATTCCGACCCGCGACTTCTTCTTTGATCCCCTCTCTCGCGCTCGCTCTTCACAGCATCCCGAGCTCGATCTTTCCCTCTCACTGTACCTGCCGGGCAGTGGATCGAGACCGGCAGGCCTGAACCTTCCTCTCGCTGGCCGACTCTCGGCGAACCGCGACCCTTCTTACTCTTCCCCTTATGTTCTCTGATTGCATCCGCACTATACGTAGCGTTCCGCTGACGATGCCCTTACACACATGTAGTATAGAATTGAATGAACTGAATGGATGGATGAATGCATGTGACAAACGACACGAGCGCTCCGAGCGCGACCGCGTGCTCTCGCATGAGCATTCCTTCGTTCGAAAAATTTTTCGAACCATCGAGAGATTTAGCTCACCCAAATGTGTGTTGCGGTCGATGGTGTCCAGGCAACCCAAGACTTCCTTTCGCTCGCTATCATGCGTGCATTCCTCAGTGCGCGTAACCAATTCCATGCCCGAAATCCGCCCATCGCGAGGCTTAGCTCACCCAAATGTGTGAAGCGGTCGCTGGTGTTCAGGCGGCTCAGCTCAATCCTACACATCTCCTGCGGAAACATACGGGTAGGGAAAAATGATTCTGCAAGGATAATGCACAGTTCCGGCGGTGTGTACGCTCAGCGGCTGTAGAGTGTCCACCAATGCACTCTATACCTTCTGTGGCTAAATGAAATCACCTTCGGTCAAAATAGCCTGCGTTATATGCGGAGGTGCGCTGGGGCTTACCCGCGACGTTCTTGGACGACTGAACGCCTTTAGGTCGTCCGAGTCGGTCGATGTGTAAGCAACATCGTGGCTACACAGAATGCTCTCCGTCAAAGCCCTTTGAGGTTGCCGGAGGTGTCTGTGGCTGATACGGAGCAAGTTTTTAGTGGGTATTGGGGTACTGTAACGATCCAACTCAGGGAAACTTGTTTTGGTATGTACCTTTGAGTCCCACACTGCCCGAGACCCCTCCTAACCCTCGCGTACGTAAATGTATTTTCTTGCTGTCAAAATATTAAAAAAAAAAAAGGTTAGGTTCGGTTAGGACAGGATAGATTAGGTTCTATGGACCTATCGCTAGGCCCCGCGAAACTTATGCGGGGCCGCAGGGCCGCAGGGGGCCGGGTCTGGGGCCTCGGTCCCTATTGCATGCGGCCCGAGGAGTGCCGTCATCGGGTGTGGCCCCCGATTGCGGCGGAGTTTGGCACATAGGGGGAGGGCCAAAGCTAGACCCTCCCCCCAGCAAGGCGGCGTCAAGGGGCCATGGGTGTTTGGGCCCCGGTGTTGTTCGTCAGAGGTCCCGGGGCCCTCCCCAACACCCACCGTAGGCCGCCGTGGTGGTTTTAGCCTGTAAAAACCCGGCACTACCTTCAGCTACTCCCCAGGGGGGCTGGGGGCGTCTTTCGAAGATTCCCCCTACGTAAAAAAAAAAAAAAAGAGGTTCCACGGACTTGGCCAAGTGTACTGGCTGGGCGGGGAGGTGATACCCCGACGTGGCGCATCCCCAGGTGGCGGATAGGGGCATGCTCGCCATGCACTTTTCGGAGTGCACGTAGGGTAGGAGTGAAATAAAATTGCTCCCGCGGACCAAACACCAAGGGAAGGAAAACCCGTCAAAACCTCCCCTGTGACTGGGGGATAGAATACAGGCACGATGACCCATGCCTGTCGTAGAAGGCGACTAAAAGGGGGGCGCTTACTGCTGTCGAAGTAGACTCGCAGCTGACCCGGGGTGATGCCGGTGGGATCTACGGATCCTGGCAGGGCCTCCCTTGCCGGTAAGAACTGGGTCGGAGAGGCGAAAAGGTGGCCGCAGCGTCGTTGAGTTCTCCAGCGGCCAGGCTGCGTGGCGGTCTGGTGCGGGTGGCGAACCCGGAGTGTCCTAGCAATTATACCGCAATGCAGTGGTCACGTTTCGCGGGAACGGGAGGCTTGCCTTAACCGGCCGGCCTGCGAGGATGACAATCTCTTCAAAAATCCCTAGCCCCAAGCTGCGGCACGCGGTGAGGCGGGTGCCCCTGGAGTTAGGACCAGGGGTGGCTGGTGGGTGCACCAGTCGCTAGCGACCGACCTCATCTGCCTTACCCAGGTAAGGCGGCTCTGCCTGGGCGGACCTAGGATCCGACCTACTCGTGGGACGAACATGGAAAATTCTACAAACCAAAAACAAAACGCAGGACGAGACGAAACGATGACAAATCAGGCAAGGGAACCTGACACGGTCAGGTCGGCGAGGGATGAGGAGACGGCGCAGCCGAGGCCCAGGAGGCCCGCGGCTCCCGCTCGGGCCAGAAGGGCGCGACCCATGTCGGCGGGATCCACCAGGGGCAGCAGCGCTTCTTCTGCTGCCTCTGATAGGGGATTCTGGCGACAGCCGGTTGACAGCGAGGAGGAGTCGGATGGGTCGGTGAACACGGTGCCGCCCACGACTCCCAGCACCTCGGCTGCGGCAAAGAGAGGACGCCCCCATACATCGGGGGACTACGTGGTCCTTGCCGCGATGAACGAATAATTTCTGCGCCTACAGCGGGAGGAGATGGAGTTCCAGGCAACTAGGAAGCTACTGGACGTCGGCCCGGCCCCCCGCCAGCCAAGCCGGTCGGCCCTGAAGCTGAGGGAGGCGGAGGAAATTGCGCGCGAGGTGCGCCACCTCCCCTCGCCAGACCTTGTGGCGCGCGCCATGGAGGGCGCCGTGTAGGTCGAGATGGTCGCGGGGTGCTCCAAAAATCTGAAGGGCACGTGTGTCCGTGCCCTCAGGGAGGCATCCCGCGACGTGAAGGCGGTCGTAAACGAGCTGGGGCTGAGGGCCGCGCTGCACCGCGACGACCACGAAACGGAGGAGCTCAGGGCCCAATTACAGCTCCGCGACGCCAAAATAGCGTCACAAGCGGAGGAGATTCCGACGCTGCGGCGAGAGCTGGTGGCTCTGCGCGAGAGGCCCCCGGCGGTAGAAGCCCCGGCCGCCTCTGGCGCCAGGAAGGCGTCGCGGCCGGCGTCCCCGCTGGAGCAGGAGGCCCGGCCGAAGAGGAGCTGTCGGAGAGCTACCACGTTGGAGGAGACGGAGGACCCCGCCCCGGTGCGTTCACCGTCGCCTGCCGCGACCGCAGGGGGGCGGGCCGTGGACGACCCCACCGAGAACGAGGCCCCGGCTGCGAAGGGGGGGCCGGGGAGTCGGGGACGGCCGCGCTCATGGATGGCATCGCTGCCCTCGTCGCGCGGAGCGTGGCCAACCTCCGGCGGGAGCTCGTCGGGGAGCGAGCTCGGCGCGCCCCCCGGCGGGCGCCGCCGGGTGTCCCCCTCCTGCCACCTCTGGACGGCAGGGGAAGGGGCAGAGGCAACAGCGCGGGGATCCCACGACATCCGGGGGAACACCGCAGCCCCAGGAAAAGGGTTCGGGGGCGGCTGGGACTCGCGAGCCTTCCCGCCCTACGGCCTCCTCCGGCTCGTTCGTTGCCGACAGGATGGCCAAAATCCAGGAGGACCACTGCCAGGAGACTGAGGCGTGGTCCAAGGTGGTAGGCCGCAAAGCCATGAAGGCAGAGCCGGCGAAGAAGGCGGGTGTGGAGATGGCCCCCCCTCCGCCGCCGGCGAAGAAGACGGGGAGGAGAACGACGGCCGGGACGACAAATCCCCCGGCCGCACGAAACGAGGGAACCGCGGGGGCAAGGCGACAAAGAAGGCCACAAAGAAGCCCCACCTCGCCCGCCCCCCCACAACCTCGGCGGTCACGCTAACGGTCGCGCCCGGGGCGTAGATCACCTGCTGTGAGGCCATGATCAGGGCCAGGCAGGAGGTCGACCTCGCGGAGATCGGCATCACCGATCTCCGGCCCAGGCGCGCGGCCACCGGCGGTCTCGTTCTGGAGATCGCCGGGACGGAGAGTGCGGCAAAGGCGGCGGCCCTGGCTAGCCGCCTCCAAACTGTGTTCCGCGGGTCCGATGAGGTTAGGGTGGCGTGCCCAGTTACGATGGGCGAGATCCGCCTCATCGGGCTCGACGATTCGGTCACCCGGGAGCAGGTAGCAGCGGCGGTGGCAACCGGAGGAGCCTGCACCGCGGAGGAGGTCAAGGTGAGGGAGATTCGCGCCCCACCCCGTGGCCTGGGGAGGGTCTGAGGGTCGGCTGGTCCTCAGCACGGGTCGAGGCCCTGGCGGCTCGCCCCCTGCAGTGCTACCGCTGCCTGGATACTGGACATGTCAGGCAGCGGTGTCCCTGCGGGGTCGATCGTTCAGATCGCTGCTTCAACTGCGGCGATCTGGACCATCGAGCCTGTGGCTGTACGGCCCCGCCGCGGTGCCCCCTTTGCACCGATTCAGGGCGGCCCGGGGGGCACAGGATGGGGACCAGAGGATGCCCGTCGGTCTCCGCGAAGAAAGGGTGGAAGAAGTCCGCCAAAAAGACGAGCGCGATGCAGTCCCCGGCTGCATCGCCCACTGGGGTAGCGGGCCCCAGCAACGCAGGAGCAGCTGTGGAGGCAGCGGTGGAGCCATCGCGCAATGGGTCCTAAGGTTCCTTTCCTGCAGGCCAACATCAACCACTCGGCCGGGGCGCAGGACCGTTTGCTACAAACCCTGGCCGAGTGGCAGATTGAGGTTGCGGTGGTGTCGGAGCCGTACCGCGTACTGGACCGACCCAACTGGTTCGGCGACGCGGCGGGCTCCGTCGCCATCATCCTGGGGGGTCGGCACGTTCCCCCGCCCGCCGATGTCTTACCACGGGTTTCGCGGCCGTTGACTGGGGGGGCGTAGCAGCAGTGGGCGTGTACGCGCCACCCAGCTGGTCCCTGGAGAGGTTCGTGGAGTTCCTGGACCAGGTGGGGAGCTTTGTGGTCAGCTCCCACACCCGGCCGACGATGGTCCTCGGGGATTTCAACTCCAAGGCCGAAGCCTGGGGGTCCCCGAGGACCGACGCGAGAGGAGGGGCGGTACTGCTCTGGGCGGCTGGCGCGTGGCTCCTGCTCCTGAACAAGGGCTCCGCCAGCACCGGCGTTCGGGCCCAGGGGGATGCCATTGTGGATCTGGGCTGGGCGTCCTGGCTCATGGTGCAAAATTGGAGGATGGCGGCGAGGGAGACGCTGAGTGATCATCTATACATCACCTTCGGCTACTCCCTCCCCGCCACCACCCGGCCGGCGCGTGGCCCGCCACTACGTCGCTGGGTGCTGAGGAGGCTGGAGTAGGACATGCTGATGGCCGCAGCTCTTGCCGTGGCCTGGCCAGCTCTTCCGGCCGTGCCGGTCGCGGACGTTGAGGGGGAGGCCAAGTGGTTCCGTCATGCGACACCGCCATGCCCCGGGCCCCGCACCTGCCACCCCGGAGGGCGGTGTACTGGTGGTCGAGCGACATTGCGGATCTCCGATCCGAGTGTCACACGCCCGGCGCCAGTGGCAGCGCGCCCGAAGGGCTCGAGTACGCGACCCGGCGAGGGAGGATCTGCTGAGGGGCACATACCAGGTCTTCGTGGTAGCCCTGAGGCAGGCCATCAGGGACGCGAAATCCCGGGCGTGGGAGGAGCTCCAGGGCTCTCTGAACGAGGACCCGTTGGTGCGCCCTTACCGGATGGTGATGGGCAAACTCCGAACACGGGCGCCCCCGGTCTCGGAGAGTCTGGACCCCCAGCTGCTGACGCGGGTAATAGACACCCTCTGCCCACGTTCCGGAGGAACGTCGCACCCGCGCCACCCGCAAGGGCCGGCGGAGCCCGTCGCCTGGTCCGACGACCTGGGGGTCACATAGGAGGAGCTGGACGATGCCGTCAGAGGGCTCGGGGCCTAGCACACCGCCCCGGGCCCGGACGGCATCCCCGGCCGCGCCTGCGTTATCGCGTCCGGCATCCTAGGTCCGAGGCTGTGCCGCCTCTTCAGCGCCGCTTTGGAGCAGGGGGTGTTCCCCTCGATTTGGAAGGAGGGGCGGCTGGTCCTCCTCCGAAAGGACGGACGGCCCGCAGATTCTCCTTCTGCGTACCGGCCCATTGTGCTGTTGGACGAGGTGGGAAAGCGCTTCGAGCGTGTCATCGCAAACCGCCTCGTCCACCACCTGTCGAGTGTTGGCCCCGATCTGGCCGACATCCAGTTCGGGTTTCGCGAGGGTCGCAGCACCATCGACGCTATCCAGCGGGTGCGCACCCTCGCCGAGTCGGCCACGTCCCGGGGTGGGGTGGCGCTGGGCGTCTCCTTGGACGTTACACACGCGTTCAACACCCTGCCCCATGGGACGATACGGGGGGCGCTGGTTCACCACAACGTCCCCCCGTATCTGCAGAGGATCATCGGGGCCTTCCTGGATGGCATGTGGATACTGTACACGGGCCGGGACGGTACGCTGCACTGGAGGGAGGTCGAATGCGGAGTGCCCCAGGGGTCCAAACTGGGCCCCCCCTTATGGAACGTGGGGTACAACGCGGCGCTGCGGGTGATCCTCCCGCCCGGGGTGTGGGCCACGGTATTCGCAGATGACTACTACCTGCAGGCCACCGGGCGGGACTGGTTGAGGACCTGCCGTCGTGCCGAGGTGGGGGTCGCCATCGTGCGAAGAGCGATCCGGGCGCTGGGTCTGGCGCTGGCTGCACACATGACCGAGGCTATGTGGTTCTTTGAGCCTCGGCGTGGGGTAGCCCCTCCGGCCCAGCTCTGGCTCGAGGTCGACGGGTGCCGGATCGTGATCGGCCGGGGTCTTCGGTACCTCGGGCTGTATCTCGACAGCCACTGGCGGTTCGATGTTCACTTCGACCGCCTGGCTCCCGATTGGAACAGGTGGCGACCAAACTTAACAGCCTGTTGCCCAACCTCGGGGGGCCGGGAGTGAGGGTTCGCAGCCTATACGTGGGAATCGTCCGATCCATAGCCCTATACGGGGCTCCGATATGGGCCGGATATCTGGCGGTCAGTAGGCATAGCTGCACTCTGCTGCGGCGGGTGGAGCGCCGGCTGGCCCTCAGGATCGTGTGGGGCTACTGCACGATCTCCTACGAGGGGCGATGGTCCTGGCGGGTCTCATCCCACTCCGGTACCAGGCGAAGGTCGAATCCAGTACATACTGGCATTCGCGAGCCCTCCGCCAGGCCGGGGAGGACCCGCCTGGGCCGACGGTCGACGAACACCGGAGCCAGGCCCGACTGGTCGCGGCGGAAAGGTGGCAGAGATGCCTAACGGAGGGGGCTGGCGTCGGGGCGGTCCTGCCGATGATATCGGAGTGGCGGGACCGCGGCCACGGCGCTCTGTCGTTCCGGGTCACGCAGGTGCTCTCCGGACACGGGGTGTTCTGGGAGTTCCTGTGCCGGGGGAACAGGGAATGGACCCCCCACTGTTGGCTCTGCGGGGCGACGCAGGACGCCGCACAGCACACGGTGGCGGGGTGCCCGGGGTTTCCGGCGGCCCGCCACGCCCTGACGGCAGAAATAGGGGAGGATCTCTCGCCAGCAGGCGTCGTGAGACAGATGCTTGCCGGCGAGACAGAATGGAGGGCCGTGACCACCTTCTGCGAGGAGGTCATGGCCCTCAAGGAGAGGTCCGAGCGGGATCGTGAAAGGTACGATCCCGGTCGAAGAGGTCGCGGACGTGGGACGCGACGACGTCGCAGGGATCCGCCGCCATAAGGGGGGGCGATGGCGGCTTTCGCTGTTTGCCTCCCCGGCGCGACGGATGCGGGACGGGGTAGTGTAGCGGGAGGGCCCGCGTGCTAATCCCGGACGAAATGAGCCCGGACCCTGGTTGGACCCGGGTGCGGGCGGGTGGGGATCCCCCTCTCAATCGGGGACCCCTCTGCGAGCGCCTCTGGGGGGCCGGGTGACTCCGGGCGGAGAGTAGCGTGTCCCTCCCACGCTGGGACTGGCGCTGGCCCCCGCAAGGGGGGTGCAGCGGAGCCGAGGGAGTCCCCCTGGAGGGTGGCCGGCCACAGCTCACAGCAACCCACAGGGGGACGACTCGACGGGCCGCAGGCGCCCTGTGTGGGCGCCATTGCATGCGGACCCGGGGCGTAGCCGGCACCGGAAGCCGGCGGAGCGAAGTGCTGCGCCTGATCTTCCTCGCGGGCGGGCGGGGGGTTGCTCCTCCCCATAGCTTGTGAGGAGATCGAGGCGCGGGGACTACAGGCGGTACGGGCTGGGGGGCCCGGCCGCCATTGCACGGAGTTCCCCCGCGATGG
>NW_025791069.1:73322-165822 GCF_907164935.1 Osmia bicornis bicornis
GCAGCTCTTGCCGTGGCCTGGCCAGCTCTTCCGGCCGTGCCGGTCGCGGACGTTGAGGGGGAGGCCAAGTGGTTCCGTCATGCGACACCGCCATGCCCCGGGCCCCGCACCTGCCACCCCGGAGGGCGGTGTACTGGTGGTCGAGCGACATTGCGGATCTCCGATCCGAGTGTCACACGCCCGGCGCCAGTGGCAGCGCGCCCGAAGGGCTCGAGTACGCGACCCGGCGAGGGAGGATCTGCTGAGGGGCACATACCAGGTCTTCGTGGTAGCCCTGAGGCAGGCCATCAGGGACGCGAAATCCCGGGCGTGGGAGGAGCTCCAGGGCTCTCTGAACGAGGACCCGTTGGTGCGCCCTTACCGGATGGTGATGGGCAAACTCCGAACACGGGCGCCCCCGGTCTCGGAGAGTCTGGACCCCCAGCTGCTGACGCGGGTAATAGACACCCTCTGCCCACGTTCCGGAGGAACGTCGCACCCGCGCCACCCGCAAGGGCCGGCGGAGCCCGTCGCCTGGTCCGACGACCTGGGGGTCACATAGGAGGAGCTGGACGATGCCGTCAGAGGGCTCGGGGCCTAGCACACCGCCCCGGGCCCGGACGGCATCCCCGGCCGCGCCTGCGTTATCGCGTCCGGCATCCTAGGTCCGAGGCTGTGCCGCCTCTTCAGCGCCGCTTTGGAGCAGGGGGTGTTCCCCTCGATTTGGAAGGAGGGGCGGCTGGTCCTCCTCCGAAAGGACGGACGGCCCGCAGATTCTCCTTCTGCGTACCGGCCGATTGTGCTGTTGGACGAGGTGGGAAAGCGCTTCGAGCGTGTCATCGCAAACCGCCTCGTCCACCACCTGTCGAGTGTTGGCCCCGATCTGGCCGACATCCAGTTCGGGTTTCGCGAGGGTCGCAGCACCATCGACGTTATCCAGCGGGTGCGCACCCTCGCCGAGTCGGCCACGTCCCGGGGTGGGGTGGTGCTGGGCGTCTCCTTGGACGTTACACACGCGTTCAACACCCTGCCCCATGGTACGATACGGGGGGCGGTGGTTCACAACAACGTCCCCCAGTATCTGCAGAGGATCATCGGGGCCTTCCTGGATGGCATGTGGATACTGTACAGGGGCCGGGACGGTACGCTGCACTGGAGTGAGGTGGACCGCGGAGTGCCCCAGGGGTCCAAACTGGGCCCCCCCTTATGGAACGTGGGGTACAACGCGGCGCTGCGGGTGATCCTCCCGCCCGGGGTGTGGGCCACGGTATTCGCAGATGACTACTACCTGCCGGCCACCGGGCGGGACTGGTTGGGGACCTGCCGTCGTGCCGAGGTGGGGGTCGCCATCGTGCGAAGAGCGATCCGGGCGCTGGGTCTGGCGCTGGCTGCACACATGACCGAGGCTATGTGGTTCTTTGAGCCTCGGCGTGGGGTACCACTCCGGCCCAGCTCTGGCTCGAGGTCGACGGGTGCCGGATCGTGATCGGCCGGGGTCTTCGGTACCTCGGGCTGTATCTCGACAGCCACTGGCGGTTCGATGTTCACTTCGACCGCCTGGCTCCCGATTGGAACAGGTGGCGACCAAACTTAACAGCCTGTTGCCCAACCTCGGGGGGCCGGGAGTGAGGGTTCGCAGCCTATACGTGGGAATCGTCCGATCCATAGCCCTATACGGGGCTCCGATATGGGCCGGATATCTGGCGGTCAGTAGGCATAGCTGCACTCTGCTGCGGCGGGTGGAGCGCCGGCTGGCCCTCAGGATCGTGTGGGGCTACTGCACGATCTCCTACGAGGGGCGATGGTCCTGGCGGGTCTCATCCCACTCCGGTACCAGGCGAAGGTCGAATCCAGTACATACTGGCATTCGCGAGCCCTCCGCCAGGCCGGGGAGGACCCGCCTGGGCCGACGGTCGACGAACACCGGAGCCAGGCCCGACTGGTCGCGGCGGAAAGGTGGCAGAGATGCCTAACGGAGGGGGCTGGCGTCGGGGCGGTCCTGCCGATGATATCGGAGTGGCGGGACCGCGGCCACGGCGCTCTGTCGTTCCGGGTCACGCAGGTGCTCTCCGGACACGGGGTGTTCTGGGAGTTCCTGTGCCGGGGGAACAGGGAATGGACCCCCCACTGTTGGCTCTGCGGGGCGACGCAGGACGCCGCACAGCACACGGTGGCGGGGTGCCCGGGGTTTCCGGCGGCCCGCCACGCCCTGACGGCAGAAATAGGGGAGGATCTCTCGCCAGCAGGCGTCGTGAGACAGATGCTTGCCGGCGAGACAGAATGGAGGGCCGTGACCACCTTCTGCGAGGAGGTCATGGCCCTCAAGGAGATGTCCGAGCGGGATCGTGAAAGGTACGAGCCCGCTCGGAGAGGTCGCGGACGTGGGACGCGACGTCGTCGCAGGGATCCGCCGCCATGAGGGCCCGGGTGCCCTCCCGCCTCCTGGGGAGATTTTACGGGGGGTGTTTCTTGTGGGGGCGTGAGGGGTCGCGGTGTACCCTCCCGCCACGGGCGAAATGAGCCCGGACCCCGGTCGGACTCGGGGGCGTGCGGGTGCGGAACCCGTTCTCAATCGGGGGTCCCTCTCCGTCCGCCTCTGGGGGGCCGGGTGACTCCGGGCGGAGAGCGGCGTCTCCCTCCCACGCTGGGAGTGGCGCTGGCCCCCGCTTGGGGGGTGCAGCGGAGACAAGGGAGCCCCCTGGAGGGTGGCCGGCCACGGCTCACCGTAGCCCACAGGGGGACGAGTCGGCGGGCCGCAGGCGCCCTGTTAGGGCGCCATTACACGCGGACCCGGAGTGTAGCCGGCACCGGAAGCAGGCGGAGCGAAGGATAGCACCCGACCTTCCTCGCGGGCGGGCGGGGGGTTGCTCCTCCCCGTAGCCTGTGAGGAGAACGAGGCGCGGGGACTGCAGGCGGTACGGGCTGGGGGGCCCGGCCGCCATTCCACGGAGTTCCCCCGCGATGGAGCCGGCACCGGGTGCGACCCCTGATGCCGGATGGGGGAGCTGTTACACCCCCGGTGAGGGCCGCTTTCAGCGCACGGCGGGGGAGGCTCCGGAGTTATAGTAATCAGGTCCCGGAGCCTCTGCCATACGCCAGCGGAGGTCGTCGTCGGGTTTTAGTCAGTAGGAATCTGACACTCCCCCGCTGCCCTCCTCCACGGCTGGCGGGGGGTCTTATGTAAGATTTCCCCACGGAAAAAAAAAAGGTTGGATTCCCGCTCGACGCGTCGAGGAGAGCGGACGTGTTTCGTGCTCGCTCCGTGGTTAGATTCTCAACGCGGTGGATAGCGGCATAGTTATTCGCGTTTTTTGATAAAATCATTTTTATTATGTATTCGGAAGTGCTATTGTGTCGTTTTTTGATTAAATATTGTGTTAATTTATTGCTAAATCACGAAAACGTGCCGTGCGTGTTACACGGCATTTCGACGTCGTGTTTCCGGTGTTTGGGGTGTTAATTATAAACATTGGACATTATTTAAGGATAATTTTCGTAAATTGGAAACGATTCGCAGTGAAATTCCGCGTTATTTGGAGCCATAGTTCCAAAACTACGAATCTGATCAAAAAATGTCGTACAACACAAATAGTAGGAAATTTAATTTCCTACAAAAAATGTTTCTTTACATTTTGCCATAGCTCGCACCGTTTCCGAGATACTTGCAGATTTACCTCAAGGAAAGGGGCGTCACGCACATATTCCGAGATATTTCTTCTTCTTCTTGTTCTTCTTCTGCACAGCTGCGCTGGAAGTGGCACTTACAGCTCGGAATAGTGAACACAGCTTAGAATAGTGCAGAGTTACCTCAATGAAAGGGGCCATAGTGTTTCTTCATCCTTATAATGTTGGTGCGGCTTCGGAACTTTTAAATATCTCGATATATCTCGAAAACTACGCATCTGATCAAAAAATGTCATGGAACATAAATAGTAGGAAATTTAAATTTCCTACAACAAATGTCTCTTTACATTTTGCCATGGCTAGCACCGTTTCCGAGATATTTGCAGATATACCTCAAGGAAAGGGGCGTCACGCACATATTCCGAGATATTTCTTCTTCTTCTTGTTCTTCTTCTCCACAGCTGCGCTAGACGTGGCATTTACAGCTGGGAATAGTGAATATAGCTTAGAATAGTGCAGAGTTACCGCAAAGAAAGGGGCCGCAGTGATTCTTCTTCCTTATAATGTTGGTGCGGCTTCGAAACTTTTAAATATCTCGATATATCTGGAAAACTACGCATCTGATGAAAAATGACATACAAGATACATAGTAGGAAATTTAATTTCCTACGAAAAAGGTCGCTTAACAGTTTGCCATACCTCGCACCGCTTCCGAGATATTTGCAGATTTACCTCAAGGAAAGGGGCGTCACGCACATATTCCGAGATATTTCTTCTTCTTCTTGTTCTCCTTCTGTACAGCTGCGCTGGAAGTGGCATTTACAGCTCGCAATAGTGAGTACAGCTTAGAATAGTGCAGATATACCTCAAAGAAAGGGGCCACAGAGTTTCTTCTTCCTTATAATATTGGTGCGGCTTCAGAACTTTCAAATATCTCAATATATCTCGAAATAGAACCGCAAAGCACGCTTGCAGTAAAACATTAGTGAAGCGAGCTAGTATCACTGGTACACTTCCGTAACACTTATAGAACCGCACAGATTACGGGGAGACACAAAAAGAACGCGCACACACATGCACCAAAGAAGATAACCTAGCACTTAGTATCCACATAGTCATGAGGCGCCGCGAAGCACAGCAAGGGCCACAGAGGTCGCGAAATCGTAGGAATTAATGATGTTGCAAAACCGAAGAAAAAACGAAGAAGTTGTAGAAAATCGAGAAAAATCAAGGAAACAAAGAACGATGCAACCCCGCAGCGCAAGATGCCTGGCAGGCCACGGGACCCTCGAACGACACGTCCGAGCAGCTCTGCAGCCAGCACGAGACTCCAACCTAACCTAACCTAACCTAACCTTTTTTTTTTCGTAGGGAAATCTTGCATAAGACCCCGCGCGCCCCTGGGGGAGGGCAGCGGGGGAGTGTCAGATTCCTACTGACTGAAACCCCACGGCGACCTCCTCTGGCGTATGGCAGCGGCAACGGGACCAGACTACTATAACTGCGGAGCCTCCCCCGCCGTTCGCTGAAGGCGCACCTCACCGGGGATGTAACAACTCCCCCAGCCGGCACCAGTGGTCGCACCCGGTGCCGGCTCCATCGCGGGGGAACTGCGTGCAATGCGGCCGGGTCCCCCAGCCTGCACCACCTGCAGTCACCACGCCTCGAACTCCTCACAGGCTACGGGGAGGAGCAACCCCCCGCCCGCCCGCGAGAAAGATCAGGCGCAGCACTTCGCTCCGCCGGCTTCCGGTGCCGGCTACACCCCGGGTCCTCGTGCAATGGCGCCCACACACAGGGGGCCCAAACAGGGCGCCTGCGGCCCGCCGAGTCATCCCCTTGGGGGCTGCGGTGAGCCGTGGCCGGCCACCCTCCGGGGGGACTCCCTCGGCTCTGCGGCCCCACCCCTGTGGGAGCCAGCGCCACTCCCAACGTCGGAGGGAAATCGCCACTCTCCGCCCGTAGTCACCAGGTCCCCCCGAGGCGGACGGAGAGGGGCCCCCGATTGAGAACGGGTTCCCACCCGCGCACCCGCGAGTCCGACCGGGGTCCGGGCACATTTCGTCCGGGGCGGAAGGGTACACTGCGACCCCTCCCGCCCCCACAAGAAACACCTCCCGTAAAATCTCCCCAGAAGGCGGGAGGGCACACGGGCCCTCCCGCTACACTACCCCGTCCCGCATCCGACGCACCGGGGGGGCAAACAGCGAAAACCGCCATCGCCCCCCCGTGCCCCTTACGGCGGCGGATCCTGGCGACGTCGTCGCGTCCCACGTCCGCGAACTCACCGAGCGGGATCGTACCTTTCACGATCCCGCTCGGACCTCTCCTTGAGGGCCATGACCTGCTCGCAGAAGGTGGTCACGGCCCTCCATTCTGACTCGCCGGCAAGCATCTGTCTCACGACGCCTGCCGGCGAGGGATCCTCCCCTATTTCTGACGTCAAGGCGTGGCGGGCCACCGCAAACACCGGGCACTCCACCAGCGTGTGTTGTATGGCGCGCCGCCCCGCAGAGCCAACAGTGGAGGGTCCAATCCCTGTTCCACCGGCACAGGAACTCCCCGAACACCCCGTGTCCGGAGAGCACCTGCGTGACCCGCAACGACATGCCGCCGTGGGCGCGGTCCCGCCACTCCGATATCATCGGCAGGACAGCCCCGACGGCACGGCTTCCGGCGGCCGCCCCCTCTGCTAGGGATCTCTGCCACCTTTCCGCCGCGACCCGGTCAGGCCTGGCTCCGGTGTTCGTCGATCGTCGGCCGCGGCGGGTCTTACCCGGCCTGGCGGAGGGCTCGCGAATACCAGTATGTACTGCATTCGACCTCCGCCTGGTACCGGAGTGGGATGAGACCCGCCAGGACAATCACCCCCTCGTAGGGGATCGTGCAGTAGCCGCGCACGATCCTGATGGCCAGCCGGCGCTCCACCCGCCGCAGCAGAGTGCAGCTGTGCCTGCTGACCGCCAGATCGCCGGCCCATATCGGAGCCCCGTTTAGGGCTATGGACCGGACGATTCCTACGTATAGGCGTCGAACGCTCACTCCCGGCCCCCCGAGGTTGGGCAACAGGCGGCCAAGATTGGTCGCCACCTGTTCCAATCGGGGAGCCAGGCGGTCGAGGTGAACATCGAACCGCCAGTGGCTGTCGAGATACAGGCCGAGGTATCGAAGTCCCCGGCCGACCACGATTCGAGCCAAGCCCAGCCGAGCCAGAGCTGGGCCGGAGGGGCAACACCAGGCCGAGCTCTCGGAGAACCACATGGCCTCGGTCTTGTGAGGAACCAGCGCCAGACCCAGCCCCCGGATCGCTCTTCACACGATGGCTACCCCACTTCGGCTCGACGGCAGGTCCTCAACCAGACCGCCCGGTGGCCAGCAGGTAGTAGTCATCTGCGAATACCGTGGCCCACACCCCGGGCGGGAGGTTCACCCGCCAAACCGCTTTGTACCCCACGTTCCATAAGGGGGGGCCCAGTTTGGACCCCTAGGGCACTCCGCGGTCGACCTCTCTCCACTGCAGCGTACCGTCCCGGCCGGTGTACAGTATCCACCTGCCATCCAGGAAGGCCCCGATGATCCTCTGCAGATACGGGGGGACGGTGTGGTGAACCAGCGCCCCCCGTATCGTCCCACGGGGCAGGGTGTTGAACGCGTTTGTAACGTCCAAGGAGACGTCCAGCGCCACACCACCCCGGGACGTGGCCGACTCGGCGAGGGTGCGCTGGATAGCGTCGATGGTGCTGGGACCCTCGCGAAACCCGAACTGGAGGTCGGCCAGATCGGGGCAAACGCTCGACAGGTGGTGGACGAGGCGGTTTGCGATGACACGCTCGAAGAGCTGTCCCACCTCGTCCAAGAGCACAATGGGCCGGTACGCAGAGGGAGAATCTACGGGCCGTCCGTCCTTTCGGAGGAGGACCAGCCGCCCCTCCTTCAAAATCGAGAGGTACACCACCTGCTCCAAAGCGGCGCTGAAGAGGCGGCACAGCCTCGGACCTAGGATGACGGACGCGATAACCCAGGCGCGGCCGGGGATGCCGTCCGGGCCCGGGGCGGTGTCCTTGGCCCCGAGCCTTCTGACGGCATCGTCCAGCTCCTCCTCTGTGACCCCCAGGTCAGCGGACCAGGCGACGGGCTCCGCCGGCCCTTGCTGGTGGCGCGGGCGCGACGTTCCCCCGGAACGGGCGAAGAGGGTGTCTATTACCCGCGTCAGCCGCTGGCGGTCTAGGCTCTCCGAGACCGTGGGCGCCCGTGCGCGGAGCTTGCCCCTGACCATCCGGTAAGGGCGCACCCGCGGGTCCTCGTCCAGAGAGTCCTGGAGCTCCTCCCACGCCCGGGATTTCGCGTCCCTGATGGCCTGCCTCGGGGCTACCACGAAGACCTGGTATGTGCCCCTCAGCAGATCCTCCCTCGCCGGGTCGCGAACTCCAGCCCTTCGGGCGCGCTGCCACTGGCGCCGGGCGTGCTGACACTCGGATCGGAGATCCGCAATGTCGCCTGACCACCAGTACACCGCCCTCCGGGGGGGGGGGGCAGGCGCGGGGCCGGGGGCATGGCGGTGTCGCGTATTGCGGTCATCGCCTCCCGGAACCACTTGGCCTCCCCCTCAACGTCCACGACCGGCCCGGCCGGAAGAGCCCTCAGCCCCAGCTCGTTTACGACCGCCTCCACGTCGCGGGATGCCTCCCTGAGGGTACGGACACACCTGCCCTTCAGGTTTTTGGTGCACCCCGCGAACTTCTCGACCTTTACGGCGCGCGCCACAAGGTCTGGGGAGGGGAGTTGGCGCACCTCCCGCGCAATTTCTCCGCCTCCCTCAGCTTCAGGGCCGACCGGCTTGGCTGGCGGGGGGCCGCGCCGACGTCCAGTATCTCCCTAGTTGCCTGGAGCTCCATCTCCTCCCGCTGTAGGCGCAGGGATTCTTCTTTCTTCGCGGCAAGGGCCACGTAGTCCCCCGATGTACAGGGGCGTCCCATCTTTGCCGCAGCCGAGGTGCTGGGGGTCGTGGGCGGCACCGAGATCACCGCCCCATCCGACTCCTCCTCGTTGTCAACCGGCTGTCGCCAGAATCCCCTATCAGAGGCAGCAGAAGAAACCCTGCTGCCCCTGGTGGATCCCGCCGACATTGGTCGCGCTCTTCTGGCCGGAGCGGGAGCCGCGGCCCTCCTGGGCCCCGGCTGCGCCGTCTCCTCGTCCCCCGCCGACCTGACCGTATCAGATTCCCTTGCCTGGTTTGTCATCGTTTCGTCCCGTCCTGCGTTTTGTTTTTGGTTTGTAGAATTTTCCATGTTCGTCCCACGAGTAGGTCGGATCCTAGGTCCGCCCAGGCAGAGCCGCCTTAGCTGGGTAAGGCAGATACACCCGGGGGGTCGCCAGATACCCCGGGGTTGGTCGCTAGCGACTGGTGCACCCACCAGCCACCCCTGGTGCTAACTCCAGGGGCACCCTCCTCACCGCGTGCTGCGGCTTGGGGCTAGGGATTTTTGAAGAGATTGTCATCCTGGCAGGCCGGCCGGTTAAGGCAAGCCTCCCTTTCCTGCGAAACGTGACCACTGGATTACGGTATAATTGCTAGGGCACTCCGGGTTCGCTACCCGCACCAGACTGCCACGCAGCCTGGCCCGTGGAGAAGTCAACGATGCCGCTGCAACCTTCATCGCCTCTCAGCCCTGGACCTTACCGGCATGGTAGTACCTTCCAGAGTCCAAAGGCCGTAGCCCAAGGACCCCGCCGGCATCGCCCCAAGTCCTCATGTAGGACATTCCAGCGGCAGCGATCGTCCCCCTTTCAGTCGCCTTGTACGACAGGCAGGGGTTACCGTGTCTGTATTCTATCCCCCAGTCACAGGGGAGGTTTTGATGGGTTTTCCTTCCCTTGGTGTTTGGTCCGCGGGAGCTATTTTATTTCACTCCTACCCTCCATGCACTCCGAAAAGTGCATGGCGAGCATTCCCCTATCCGCCACCCGGGGACGCGCCACGTCGGGGTATCACCTCCCCGCCCAGTCTTTTTTTTTGGTTCAATTGGAAGAGGAAATGCGTTTGTGCACGCGCGGGTTGGTTCCCCTTTTCGTCTATTCGGCTAGAGGGGACCCGGGCAGTGTGGGACTCATGTCCGCCCTGAAGGGGCAGCCTGGCGCCCATGAGGTGAGGGCAAACCCAAAGAGGCAACGCCAGAAGGGGGCAACCTGGCAACCCAACCCTTAAGGGTTGAGTTTAACCCAAGAGTAGGCCACAGCCCTGAAGGGGCGACCTAGACGGGCAGCCCAGAGTGGGCACTCCCGTGGCTGGACATACTACCCACTAAAACCTCTCCCCTAACGTGGGCCGGCGGCACCTTTTCACTCGTTAGAATTCATAAAAGAATACTAGCGTATAGCCACAACGACGCTTCGGCACTTCAACGCATTTCGCGTTATTGCGGCCGCCCGCAAGAACGCCATGCGCTGGGCACATGGGGCATCTGCGGATCCGCACCGTAGCACTTCCGATCCAGCGGCAGGACATTTTCAACCTGTACGGTAAGGCACAGGATTTTTCTTCGGCCACGACCAGGAACCGAAGTAAGCCAATTCCGGGTGGTCGCGCCATGTGTTCACCTGCCAGGGCAGGAGCTTGCTCTTCGACACGGCCAGGAACCGGGACATCGTATCTCCACGGCTGACCGTGTCCATCTTCGTCCACCATGGTTGGTTGATAATGATGATGTGGCTTATCCTTGCTGTCATCACGCCCACCTGACCTTCCACGAGGACAGGCCATTTTTCTTCGGCCACGACCAGGAACCGGAGCACCTGCTCAACGGGTGGTCGCGCCATCTGTTCACCTGTTTTAACAGGGCTTGCTCTTCAGCACAGCCAGGGCCCGGGGCGAGTCCAATCCCCGGTTGACTGTGCCACATCTTGGTAGGCTGCAATCCTCGATGACCTGTCCCATACATACTTTACACACACACACACACACGCTCATGACAAGCATAGCGCTTCGAGTAGCGGTTCGAGTGCCCCAAATATGCAACGATAAATAATGAATAAATAATGAGTACAGAATAAATGAATAAATAAATGAATAAATGAATGAGTGAATGAATACATACATAATGAATAATGAATAGGGATTAATAAGCACATGAAGCCCGTGAATAGAACAGAGGAGCCCATATATTCAATAACAGCTGTCATAATACGCATACTAAACATACTAAACATACTAAAACTGGTTAAATCAAATCACAAATACAACGGGAAATAAATATATATATGCATCAAATGCATCTAATGCATCTAATGCAATAGAGCAGTTAATGAATAGTTAACAGTAAAAGAAACAGTAAGCAATATGAGAACGTGAGAAACTGTGAAGTAAACATAAGTAGTATTGCACGCAAGCAGACAAGCGAGCATATGTGAACTGGACATAAGCAAATGACCAACAAAACCTCCAAAACCTAAAACGTCAAACATACATACATACAGCCGAGCAGCCAAATAGCAGAAGAGGAATATTTAACATTCAATACTAGCGCACAATATAATCACATAAAATTAAACTCAAGATAAACCATCAATTTGAGATGAAATAAACCAAGGATGTGAACCGTAAAGTAAAATAAAGTCGCCAGACAGATAGCAAATAGCAAGTCAGCCATGAGAGAAGAGAAGCAAACATAACATAACAGAATGCTACTAATTATTATCAGAGGTAAAGGTAAATAAGGTACAGTATAAAATATAGAATATAGGGTATAACCAGAAAGTGAGCTGGGAAGAAAATAAGTAGGTGAGCGTAATGTAATACTAATAATTGAAACCATTCATTGAAACTATTAAGTTACTTAAATTTACTTGCAGGAACATTTACGCGACCACAACCTCAACGTGGTTGGCAAGCGAACATGATGGAGTACAATCAATCATCAAATGAAGGCAATAAAAAACAATTAGAAATTTTTGCGAGCAAATCATCAATAAAGATATGTAGCAACATATACCTCATAATGAGAATAATAGGAAGAGACAGAACTGTTAACATCAGAAATTAACCATGGTATTAAATGTAAAATGTAACATAATCCTAGTCTGTTTGCAGGAAGCCCTAACGCCAGCCAATGGAAGTGGAGGTAGAGTGTAATTAACGGATAACAGGAGAAGAGAATACCCATCTGATATAATATTGGGAGCACATGAGACCTAAATCGGCATAAACCATAAGGCAGATCAAACAATTCAAATAGTTATAAATTGAGTAGATTAGATTGTTACTGGATTATAATACCGCTCCGATAAGTATGGTATTAATATTAATACTGATACAGGTAAGTCGATGCAATACAGCGCGTGGTGAAAACTAATCAATAATAAACAATCAATAATAAACCCCACATACAACCATATTACTACTAAATCATAATATAAAGGTACAAGAAAACTAAACTACACTACAATAGATCAAAATTACTGTGAACATATGTGTATACAGTAGAACTTGGATATATGCAACAAACATTGGGACCCAGGCGTTGCATATATCCAGTCGAGGTGTCGAATCTCGGGTTTCACGCGACGAGCAGCCAAGCGTGAACGTAGAAAAGGACAGACAGTGGTGAAAAGAGAGAGGTCCGATGATCAAAGGAAAGAGCCGAAACGTATCGGTGTGACTAATACTAATTCAACTATAAAACTTTTTTATTTTTGACTTTTTTTTACTGAAACTTTTACTAACGCATTGGTGAAATTTTTCTGATTAAAATGATACCAAACACGATATAGTTTGAATTATAATTACTTGCTAAAGCTGATGTTAAAAGTTGGCGAAAAACAAAGGAGGATTGGAAATGAAACCCGGTTGTGGCGTCGACTCGGGTTTCAAACGTTGCCTATATCCAAGCGAGGTGTCGATTCTGGGCATTTAAACGTTGCATATATCCAAGCGAGGTGTCGATTCTGGGCATTTAAACGTTGCATATATCCAAGCGAGGTGTCGATTCTGGGCATTTAATGTTGCATATATCCAAGCGAGGTGTCGATTCGGCGTCCGTACAAATCGTTTGTACCGTGCCGCGTTACCTATTCTACGTTCGTACACAACTTGCGACGTGTTGCATGTTGCATGTTGCGTGTTTCATGTATCTTTGGTGTACGGCCTGCCTTATACATATGTAGCCAAATCATATCGTGTTTGGTACCATTTTAATCAGAAAAATCTCACAAATGCATTAGTAAAAGTTTCATTAAGAAAAAGTTAAAAATAAAAAAGTTTTATCGTTCAATTAGTATTAGTCACACCGATATTACGGTCGGATCATATTACACGGTTTCCTCGCCGAGCGGCTCGGTTCGGCTTAGGGGGATCCCCCCAAGTGGAGGGGATAGCGATGTTGCATATATCCAGACAAACTTTTGTTGCATATATCCAGGTTTTACTGTATATAATATGTAACGAAAACACTCCAAATATAATCAATTTAATAAGTATACCGATGTAGATAATTGATTAAACTCCTCATACCATAGTCAGTTTAAATGATGTAGTTCCATTAAATCCCCCTTTAATACCAATTAATAGAAAAGGCATATAGGTGCTAAACCAAGCCAGACACTCCTATAAGAAAGTCATATGAGATCCACGGTCAAGAAATTCAAAGAATTTAAGGAACCATGACGCATATATGTTTGTATAGAAAACCATAAAGACATTGTACTATATCATGCAGGACGGACTACCGCAGCGTATGCCTCCCTGAGAACCAGCCGTATTAACCAATACTGAACTAACACTTTCCAAATCGGAATCAAAATCAGAATCAGAATTGAAATTAAGAAAGGGTAATTAATGTACAGAAGATTGCATAAAGTATCGTAAGTATTCAAAATACACAGATTCACAACTGTCACAGCTGCACTAGAATTGAATTAAACATAGTATGCAAAACATTATCCT
This sequence comes from Osmia bicornis bicornis, assembly GCF_907164935.1. Lineage (NCBI taxonomy): Eukaryota > Metazoa > Arthropoda > Insecta > Hymenoptera > Megachilidae > Osmia > Osmia bicornis. The sequence goes on from NW_025791069.1 coordinate 86,863, forward strand.
GAGGGGGGTACGAAGAGCTACAAAAGAGCAGTGAATAATATTATAGGAACATGGAACGTAAAACGTAACACTCAATTGAAGAAGAAGTCACTGAAACATGTCAAGTCACCGAGAATAAAAATAAGAAAAGAATAAGGATAGTGAATAGTGAATAGCGCACAATAAACCAATAAACCAATAAACCAATAAACCAATAAACCAATGTCGTTACACGTCATTCATATCTAAATTGCTGAAGGATATATGATACATCTTATTTTACAGCACAGTACTTTACAGCACACGAACATCAAATCAAGCTTCCAGACAGATCAAGATGGAGGATAAATCAGTTAGTAAAATTAATACTACGGTTATTTATAATATATAAATATGAATCATACGTTTGTAATAGGGTGGAATGAAATAAATATAAATTACATATAAATTACAAATTACAAACAATAAGGAAAAATAAAATGAAATCAATCGAATCAACCCGAATAAGATCCGCAGATTACGCAAATTGCAGGATACACTGTATTACTACATATCGCGCCGCAGAAAACAGATTATACAAAACAACAGAACAACAGAATCAGCGGAATCAGGAATTGCCACAGAACGAAGGGCCGAATGAATAAATAGAATAAAACGTTTAACTTAGACAAAATCAACCAGTAAAGTCAAACAACGTCAACAACGCATGCGATCAGGAAAGTCCCGTGAGCACAATAAAAACAACTCTCGGTCAAATAATATTAGTAAGTAAAATAAAATAATAAATCAATGAAACTAGAATAAATCATGGTAACAGGCAACTAGCAGAAATCAAATATGAAAATATAGAAATGAATCAATAAATCAAGAAAAATCGAATCAGATCAATGTATAGCTTTAATCAATCAACATCAAAATGAAGGAATGAATGAATAATAAATGAATGAATGTACGTAAACAGAATGCAGATAAAACAGCTAAGGATATTCACAAATTGGGAACTACGGAAAGTGTGTAACGCGCAACATACGTAACCAACACAACCGACATACATAGCCAACATAATGTAATGTAATGTAATGAAATGTAATATAATGTAAAATAATAAATACAGCAAATGAGTTATATTCCAACTAAATATAACCGTAGGCCTTATTGGCTCAATCCCCCCTACTTTATAAATTATAGATTATACGGTTATAAGTCATAGTGTTCGAAAATGCGTTGATTTCAACCGTCGCCACACGAACCGCGGCAGCACACCTCAGCGCGACCGGCAGCCACCTTGGATGCCGGTCAGGCTGACCAATCACCGAGCTTGACGTCACCGGGAAGAAGCCAACGGCTTTTGCTACGACGAAGCCGGTGGTTCGGCCATTACGGTTTTGTATCGTTACGGTAAACACGTGCAGTACTGATTCCAAAAATTTCTAGTGCAGTTAACGAATTTCGATTCTAAAGAACTCAGCATCGCAACGCGAATTCTGTGCCGACGGCCAACACGAACTCGCGGTTAATCTAGTTCGTGCAAATCCACGAAATTAGTAGAATTTCGTGGTGACCACGTGTTGAACCAACACGTGGTTTTAATACAGCGCAATCTCAATCGCAAATTCTCCGCGACGCGGGAGAATCTTCACGATCTACGATTATCATAAATTCGTGCAATGCACAATTTATTGTAAATACTGTACATAGTGTATTTGTGCCTGTAAATATACATTGTTTGTTTTGTGCAATCTCAAGTGCATTCATTTTCAATTGCCGTCTCACTGCCGATCCTACATTCCGAACCGGTTCTCAATCGCAAGCTCAAGACCTCCTTACAATCTCGAACACTTTTGAACACATAGATTGCAAATTGTAAATTGCCAATTGTAAATTGTAAGCGATTGTGTCCATACAAATGCAAAAGGAATAAAAATTTACACCGAAAGATGTATAAGGATAAATCAAAGCACGCCTCGCAAGCATCCAAGTTTCCGCCACGCGCGCAAATCCGGCCGTAAATAACCAGGCTTGTATGCACTCTCGTACAGGGACTTTCCAACAACCAGGCAACTGGGCAGCATGCATCGATTCAGAGAAAAGAAGAGAGATCCATATTGGGGCCTTGCAAGACAACAAAATCCACCAGCGTCATCGCTCCAAACGACTATAAACTGCCGTTCAAAACGAAGGTCTTACCGATTAGGTGAGGAAGAAGAAACACTGTGGCCCTTTTCTTTGAGGTAACTCTGCACTGTTCTAAGCTGTATTCACTATCCCAGCTGTAAGTGCCACTTCCAGCGCAGCTGTGCTTTCGCTGTTTGCCCCCCCGGCGCGACGGATGCGGGACGGGGTAGTGCAGCGGGAGGGCCCGTGCGCCCTCCCGCCTCCAGGAGAGATTTTACGGGGGGTGTTTCTTGTGGGGGCGGGAGGGGTCGCGGTGTACCCTCCCGCCCCGGACGAAATGAGCCCGGACCCCGGTCGGACTCGGGGGCGTGCGGGTGGGGAACCCGTTCTCAATCGGGGGCCCATCTCCGTCCGCCTCGGGGGGGCCGGGTGACTCCGGGCGGAGACTGGCGATTTCCCTCCCACGTTGGGAGTGGCGCTGGCCCCCGCAGAGGGGGTGCAGCGGAGCCGAGGGAGTCCCCCTGGAGGGTGGCCGGCCACGGCTCACCGCAGCCCACAGGGGACGACTCGGCGGGCCGCAAGCGCCGTGTTTGGGCGCCATTGCACCCGGAACCGGGGTATAGCCGGCACCGGAACCCGGCGGAGCGAAGTGCAGCGCCTGATCTTCCTCGCGGGCGGGCGGGGGGTTGCTCCTCCCCGTAGCCTGTGAGGAGATCGAGGCGCGGGGACTGCAGGCGGTACGGGCTGGGGGGCCCGGCCGCCATTGCACGCAGTTCTCCCGCGATGGAGCCGGCATCGGGTGCGACCACTGGTGCCGGCTGGGGGAGTTGTTACATCCCCGGTGAGGTGCGCCTTCAGCGCACGGCGGGGGAGGCTCCGGAGTTATAGTAATCAGGTCCCGGAGCCTCTGCCATACGCCAGAGGAGGTCGCCGTGGGGTTTTAGTCAGTTGGAATCTGACACTCCCCCGCTGCCCTGCCCCAGGGGCGCCGGGGGTCTTATGCAAGATTTTCCCACGAAAAAAAAAGAAATGGTTAGGTTAGGTTAGGTTAGGTTGGAGTCTCGTCACCCCTGTGGCTGGGGGGTTTAGAATACAGCCACGATAACCCCTGCCTGTCGTAAGAGGCGACTAAAAGGGGGGCGTGAAGATGGAAGACAGCGAAGAGGACAGTCGTGGTTGGGGCGCTGCAGTGAGAAGAGGACGCTCTGAAGGAGTGAACCAGAACACGGGTGAGCATTCATTTATTAATATACTTTATCATTTATTTTGTGTGCTTGAGATCTTGTGAGAATGTGCGAGTGTGTACGAGTGTGCGTGGAGTAGGTCATCGAGGATTGCAGCCTACGAAGACGTGGCACAGTCAACCGGGGAAAGGACTCGCCCCGGGACCTGGTTGTGCTGAAGAAAAATGGCCTGTCCCGGCAGGGGTCAGGTGGGAGAGATGACCTCAGGGAAAATGCACATCTCCAGCATCCTACAAGGTGGACCAAGACATGGCACGGTCAACGGGAGGCAAGATGTCCTGGTCCTGGCGGTGGTCGAAGAAGAAGCTCCTGTCCTGGCAAGTGCCAGGCAGGTGAACACAGGCAGGGCCAACCGTTGAGTTTGTACCTCCGGTTCCTGGTCGTAGTCGAAGAAAAATCCTGTGCCTTATCGTACAGGTTGAAAATGTCCTACCGCGTGATCGGAGGTGTAGCGGCGTGGATCCTCAATCCCTTATAGCTTGATATGCGCATGGCGGATTGAGGGTGGACGAAAGCGTCATGAAAGCTAGGGAGCCGAAGCGCCGCTGCGGTTATCGCTGTGTTCATGTGGGATATCCTCAAAGGATGAAACGGTTCCGGCGGGCTACGTCAGGGGAGGGATTTTTAGTGGGCTGTGACCCTATCTTTTGAGCCCACCCTTTAGGGTAAGGCTATCAGGTTGCCCCTTCTGGGTTGCCACTTTGGGTTTGCCCCAACCAATGGGTGCCAGGCCCCCCTTCTGGGGATACGAGTCCCACACTGCCCGGGTCTCTTCTAGCCGTATAGTGCGAACAGGGGTAGCTAGCGCGTGCATAAATGCATTTTCTTCTTCCAATAACCCCACAAAAAAAAAAAGAAAAGGTTGGAGTCTCGTGCTGGCTGCCGAGCTGGTCGGACGTGTCGTTCGGGGGTCCCGTGGCCTGCCAGGCATCTGGCGCTGCGGGTTGCATCGTTCTTTGTTTCCTTGATTTTTCTACAACTTCTTCGGTTTTTCTTCGGTTTTGCAACATCAGTAATTCCTACGATTTCGCGACCTTTGCGGCCCTTGCTGTGCTTCGCGGCGCCTCACGACTATGTGGATACTAAGTGCTAGGTTATCTTCTTTGGTGCATGTGTGTGCGCGTTCTTTTTGTGTCTCCCCGTAATCTGTGCGGTTCTATCCAGTGTTACGGAAGTGTGCCAGTGATACGAGCTCGCTTCACTAATGTTCTACTGCAAGCGTGCTTTGCGGTTCTATTTCGTGGCTGCGACGTACATTCATCGAGGACCTCGAGTGTATGGGCATTCATGATGCAGCCTCCTTATCTTGGCCACTGGTCCACCCTGATCTGCCTCACCAAATCTAAATTGACATCTACCCAACCCGACTCACGAGATGAGAACTGTGACGTGAGGTTTTGAGAGAACCAAAGGAAGGTTACGTGCACTGCTGCCATTGTTCATGCTGCCTTTTATCTGGACGGCTAATCAACCCTGATTTGGCATATCAATCAAGTTTGACACCTTCTCAGCCTGTCTTACGAAAGGGCAACTGCAACACACATTGCGAGCCGCCCACGGTTGTCATAATGGTATATCACTCCCGCACAAATAACCGAAGGTAGGGTAAGTTTGAACCAGGAAATTTTAATTTCAATCCCAGCCTCAACCCTAGTCTCAATTTCAGCTTCATACATTATAAACTAATCAAACGCAAACACAATTGCATAACCTAATTCAAACATAGTTTGCTCTCTGTTAATTACAAACCGGTGATGGCTTCTGGAAGCTGTCGTCTGCTTACCAAGTATCGGGCTCTCTGTCAGAAATGTGCAAACGATTGTGCTAAACCCTCATGTAACCACGTATATCCTAAATCTATGAATGCTTCTTTCATATCTCTTATATCTCCTGTGGCACTATGGCTCATCTGTCCGGCCAACTAGCAAAGTAGAGAACTGTATTAATTGAATTAAACTCCCTTTGGAGGCGGGGATTGTAGAACCCGTCCCCAGCTTCCTTGGCCCGACGTCGTTAAAAATGAAGCAAAAGGGGTCGCGCGCGAAGTCCTTATTATAGCTAACGGCGGGTTTCACGTGCATGGGCGCGACTTGGCCACACTCCTTGGACGTTGACTGATGGCTGATCCACTGACCTGTTTTTATCATCACCCGCACGCGGGCGGCGGAATTCGCTCGCCGCTCGTCCGCATGTTTCTCCCATCTCTCGATGAGGCGCTTCGCCTCCAACGAGTGGCCCACGCGGTTCGGGTGATCTCTGACCTGCTGAAGTCTCAATTATACTCTCACTTCAATTGTGCAACTGCTTGGGCAAGCAGCTAGGGAAATAACCAACTGCGATTACCAGCTCATCAACGGTTGAATCTATCCAATCTTAAATCTAATTTCTAGCTCACATATGTACCTAAAACCAGAGTACGAAACCTCTCATAACTCTAATGTAACCTTTCACTCTGCGAACATCGTTTCTAGCATTCTGTTCGCATTCTGCTGATCCTAAATCCTGAAATAGTGATCAGCAGCCTATTTTGTGAACTTACATTTATGGCCCCTTAGCTTCAACTCCCACGTTAATACAAAACTCAATTTACAAATCCCTCTCAACTTCTAATCACTAGTATAGATCCATAATTATGAATTATCAACTCTAGCTCCCTGTTGTCCTTAATTTGGAAATGTTAAACTATAACATACTCTTATATGCATACTACATTCTATCAACCTAAATATAATTGCATTTCCAGCGCTGCACGACTGTCAATCGGCAACCTCAAACTCCAGGCTCATCACGTTCGTGTCCTGGTTCTATGCTGGGCTATGATTTGAAATATGGAATTGAATTTCCCCTGGCGGCGCGGGTTACAGAATACGTCTCCAGCCTCCCTGACTTGTCGTAAAAGGTGACTAAAAAGGGACCTCGCGCGGAGTCTCTCCAGATTGGCGCCTTCAGGCCGCCGTACACGGACGCGGCTCGCTTGCAGTTCTTCTTACATCGGCCGATGGTCGTCTCATCGACTTAGTTCTGGACATTACGTGCGAGTGGGCGACTTAATACGCTCATCGCCCGTCGGTGCGCGCCTTTCACCCGCTTGACGAGACGCTTAAGACTTCTAGCTCTCACGCCTAATTTTAAATCCAATCATGAAAACTCAACTCTAATACATGCTTCATTGTTCGAATACCTACCTATCTCCCTGGCAACGCTTAATTTTGAGAAAGATTCGCATCAATTGCCTTCGCGGGACTGTATTAATTGCCTCTTAATTTTATTCTTATGATAAGTTAATTCAAATCTACGACTATTCTCAATCCTCAATCATAATACTAACATAGTCCTTCAACTACGAATCATTGACCCTGGTTCCTTGTCAACTTTCGAATTTTTGACTATTTCATGATTGCGTTTCATCAACTGAATCATAATTGCATTTTGCACAACATGATTTGCAATTGATGACCTCGAGTTTCAGGCGTATTAAGCTCGCGTCTCGACCCTCTCCCGGACTCCGATCCGCGGTTGATTTTCCTTACCGTACTCCCCGTGTGGGCCCTTCCCAACTGCTATTTGTCAAAGGTGACGGAACTCGTTAACCCGGCTTCGGACTGCCTGGCCTGCATGCTGCACCCATTAAATTTTTAAGTCGGATTTTGTGTGGCTTGGCAAGTTGCCCGTGCGGAAGTGCTCCTTCGCGGCTCCCCTTCCTCCCTGCTCTCGCTCAGCGTGGCCTCACGAGTACGACTTCGCCTCAATTTTCCAGACACGCGAATAATATACTTGGCATCGATTGTGCCGGTAATGATCAACTCAATGAGTGAACCCTACCTTCGAACTTCTGTGTATGTGCCCTATTTTATGACACGAGTACAGCATTCCTATTACTGGACTGGGTAAACACAAACATTAAGTTATGATCAAGCAATAATGCCTGCAAGGCGTCCATTTATTAATAACATTCTACGTAACTCCTTACCTTCCCTTACAAATGTTTTCTTGACATATAAATTCACAGATAAACTCGCAGATACAATAATACACATACTAAACTCACATACTTAACTCACATACTCGCAAACATAATGAGGTGGTCGGGTTGAGTACGTGCGTGCGTTTGGCTTGCCCTCACTAATGCCATTAATTTCGCCGGTCTGGCCTCACCGGCGCCCGCGGCCACCCCTCGCCCGGGATACGCGTGTGCCGCGGGAGTGACGGGAGCCTCGCCGGCGGACTCGACGAGGCACTATTAACCATGCGCGTTCTCTTGCTCTCTCCACACTCTCCTTTTTGGTCATCACCTCGGTTACAAACGATATAAGAGAGCGTCGCCTTCGTCTATCCAGAAGACAGCTTGCAAACGGCTCTGGAGTCAGCTCCCCTACCTCCAGGTATAGAAGTGTTCGTTGCACTGCCCAACGATCACACACAAACACTGTGTGGCACGCATCATCGTCCACTGGAGGATCGCAAAACCAGCAGCTCGGGAACGGACTTCTTCCTATCCGATGGAGATAATGAGCAAAGCATCCGTGACCTGTCATCACCTGCGCCAGATTATAGGTTAGGTAACGTGCTCCATTGCTCTCCACCCACGCCTCGATGTTGGGAATCTGCCTGCGAGTCCAGACGCCGCTCTCCGAGGTTGTCCATCGAGTTTGCCAGCGATCAAAGGTGTCATATTGCACCACCTGCGGCAGATTCACGCGGTCTTCCGGGTCCTACGCCTCCTCGTACCCATACAAAGCGGCCCCGGCCCTTATGAACAAATCCCACGGCATGCAACCTGACAGCGCGCACAATGTCTCTGATGAAACGGTACGATACGCGCGTGTCACGCGCAGTAACCCCAACCGCTGTGTCGATGTCAATCGCTGTCTCACACATCCGTACTCCACCGCCTCGCTCCATACCGGAGACGCATACAAAACTATAGATTCTAGCACTCGGTAATACCACAAACGCGGTTTCGGACCGCATCCTCGTGGATTCGGTAGCAGCCACGAGATGTGCTGCGCTACTTTCACTGCCTTCTCACATACCCGGCTCATTTGACTATGAAAGAGTCTGCTATTACTGAACATCACACCAAGGTGAACCCCCGAAAGGGTCACAAATTTGGCGCCCAACGTGGGGCCTGGAAAATTTTTGTTCAAAAACTTTCGCGTAGAGGAAAAATTTGTATTAAGACCATTAAAATTCGAAAGATCTCGAAACCGACGCGGAAAGTACCCGTTGCCGACAGCCTCCTGTTGTTGTTTTTTTTTGTCGAGTGTCGCCGGTCGAACGCGGCGTGGGTTTGAAATCCGATCCGTTAACGTCCTAACGGACGATAAACAGTGAGTCACCGACGTACGCCGTTTTCGACCGAACCGTCCTCGTTATTGAAATTAGTGGAACGGTATTGTTATCTGTATCGAAATCTATTTCTATTGTGTACCCTCCCAAATTCAAAACTTTGTTCGCGATTTGCCGATATCGAGGGCCCGGCCGTGCTTTTGCCGACCGTGAGCACTCTATCGAGCCTTTTCGATTTCAGATTTTTCTCTTTTTCTTTCGCCCCTTTTTTCCAGCGCCGATTACTGAAGACCGATCCTTGGGTTTTCCAGGAAAAACTACCAATAAAACCGGATATCGTTGTGTCGAATTGCTTTATTTTTTTTTTGCGATTGTACCCCTCTTTTCTTTCAGGATCCTTTAAATCCTTTTTGTTTTTCCCCAGTTTTTTTTTGGTATCGTTGCCGCCGGGAACGCGTAAAAAAATCGCGAAAATGGATTCGGAGGAGGCACGGGTAATAAGAGAGCGCGTTTGTAATTTTGACGTGGTGGAGCTGATACAGCTCATGGATCACGCGCGGTTGAATATACGGGGAAAGTTACAGGATCTCCAGGACCGGTACGTTCGCGCGGAAATACGGCGAGTACTCGGCCCGAATACCGCGCCATGGGATGTCACGCTCGACACAGCCGGGGATCGCCTGCCATTTACTCTTTTTACGGCATGGGAGACCCCGGCTGTCGATGATTCCCCTCCGCATCCCACCGCCGATCCTCCTCCCCGCCAACCGGAGGATCCTGAGCCTGAAACGGCCGATCCACCCACTTCTGAAACCTCCTACCGATCCCTTCCCGAAATACGCCCCCAACCTTACATTCCCAACCCCGCTACCCTGGCCTCAACCACCACCCCAACCTCCCAACCCAATCCTCCCTTACCGGCCAATGTTGGAACTGCGGTCAAGCGGGGCATTGGTTCGGCGCCTGCCAGCAGCCGAGGAGGAAGTTTTGCTTCCGGTGCGGCAAGTTCGACGTCATCGCACCAGAATGCCCGAATTGTTTGTCGAGAAACGCCTACGGAGGTCGGCGGTAAGGGTCGATGCGACCTCCCCGAAAAACCCGATCCAACCCCCCAAATCCCGCGTCCAGAAACCCCCGAAAACTCCTTCAACCGCACCGATTCCAACTCCAAGGAAATCCCCTTTAGTAGAGACCCGTACAGAACCCTACCCCGGCGATAATCGCATTTTCCTCCCCTTGCAGCACGGTAAATATATCTTCCAAGCCCTCCTTGATACCGGCGCAACCCATTCCTATGCAGGTCCCAAAATCGCACAATTATTCAGACTCCATTTAAACCCTTCCCAAGCCTGCATGATCCTAGCCAACAACATAAAAGAGAGAATCCTCGGAGAGCTCACCGTCGCGATCCAGGTCGATGACGAAATCCACAACCTCCCCCTCCGCGCAAGCGAGTCATTGGGGTATGAGGTAGTCCTAGGGATGGATTTTATCGCCCGGTTTGGAATTACCATAGACGGAGATCTAAGGACGTGGCGGACTCCGAACGGACCTCTTCACCCCTTCTACCCTGAATCCTCACCCGATCCCTTTCCCATGGACCCCGCTTGCGCCGGACTTTCCGAAGTAACCCCCGAGGAAATCTCGGGAATTCAAACCCTTCTTGATCGCCTCATCCCACCCCCATCCTCTACCTTAGGAACCACTCCTCTTGTTACACATTCTATTGATGTTCAAAGCCACCCTCCTATTAACCAACGGCTCCCCGTGTTTTAGAAGCTGCGCAAAAAGAAGTAGATTCAATGCTCCAATCCGGTATAATCGAACCCTCCTCTAGTGCCTGGAGTAGTCGACCCTAATCCACAAACCCAACGGCTCCTACAGATTTTGTATAGACTACCGTGACGTTAATAAAGTCACTAAAAAAGATGCCTATCCCCTCCCTAGCATGGATCGTATCCTCGACAGCCTCCGAACTGCTCGTTATATTTCCAAATTAGACCTTAGCCAAGCATATTTCCAAGTCCCCCTTGATCCCTCCACTAAAGAAATCACCGCGTTTGCAGTTCCCGGTAGAGGCCTTTTCCAATTTACCCGTATGCCCTACGGCCTCACCAACGCCCCCGCGACCTTCCAACGCATCATGGACAAGTTGATCACTCCCGATTGGGAGCCACACATCTTCGCGTATTTAGACGACGTGGTAATCGCGACCGACACGTACGAGGAACACTTAGAATGGCTCGCGAAAGTTTTGACCAGACTACGAGAGGCGAATTTAGAAATAAACCGTGAAAAAAGCGAATTTTGTTGTTCCGAGGTCCGATATCTCGGCTTTTTAATAAATAAGGACGGTATGATTGCCGATCCAGAGAAAATAGAACCCATCCTTTCCTACCCTCCATCCACTACCCTTAAACAACTCCGACGCTTCCTTGGCATGGTAAAATGGTATTCCCGATTTTTAAAAGATGTTTCCAAAGACCAAACTCCCCTTACCCGTCTCCTACAAAAAGATGTTGCTTGGGAGTGGGGTCCTGAGCAAGCATCCGCTTTTGAAACCTTGAAAATGGCCCTCACCAAAACTCCCGTCCTGGCTCGTCCCGATTTTACCCTTCCCTTTTCCCTTCAAACCGACGCTAGCGATACGGCTGTCGGGGCAGTTCTCGTCCAGACCGTAGACGGTGAAGAACACCCAATAGCCTACGCTAGCCGTTCCCTCACTCGCGCGGAGAGGAACTACTCCGTAACGGAAAGGGAGTGTCTGGCCGTCGTGTGGGCGACCCAAAAATTCCGCCCCTATATTGAAGGGTCCGAAATCACCGTGGTGACGGACCACAATAGTCTCCGGTGGCTTAACCACCTTAAGGACCCTACTGGACGATTGACCCGGTGGGCCTTGACCCTTCAAGGCCAGCCGATGAAAATCGTCCACCGGAGGGGAACACACAACGTCGTGCCAGACGCTCTCTCCCGAATGTACGATGATTATCGCGGCCTCCTACGATAGTACAAGTCCGTCGGGCACGCGCCGCCCAGTTAAGAGCACTGCTTCAGTTTTCTCTTTCGCGAGAACCAGTCTCTCTCTCTCGTACCACGCTCCCACCACACGTAAGGCATGTTCTGCCAGCACGCGCACTCTGTCTAATGATCGGGCGACTATAAGCAACGCCATATCATCCGCGAAACCCACGGTTGTCACGCCTGGTGGCAGCAGCACCTGCAGCAGCCCGTCGTACGATAGGTTCCACAACAGTGGTCCCAACACTGATCCTTGTGGCACCCCACCAAATACAGCTGCTTCCACCCACTCACCGCTTGGCGTCCGGGTTCCCACTCTTCGCCCGCTTAAATAGCTACGTACATGTCCATTATTATCGTCGGAAACCCTCGGCGCTCGGCTGCAGCCAGGATGCGGTCCCAACGCACTGTATTAAATGCATCATTCACATCTAGGGTAATTAGCAGACAGTGATTTCGCCCTCTGCGCGCACGATCCCACTCCGACATGACCACCTTCATCGCCTGATGAGTTGATCTGCCCTCCGTGAACCCAAGTTGACGCACCGACAGCCCTCCAGACAGGCGAATCGCTTCTAGCATTAACACGCGCAAAGCATATTCGAAACACTTCCCCATGTCTGACAGCATGCAAAGCGGTCGAAGGTCGGAAAGAGAATTACAGACTTTCCTGGCCTTCGGTATTAAAGCCAGACGCCCTACTTTCCAAGCCCTTGGAAAGTATCCTAGCCTCAGACAGGAATTGAAAAGGGCACAAACCCAGCCGGATGCAGTGTTACGCAGAACGTGAACGGCCTCGCCAGGGATTTCATCTGGACCCGGAGCTTTTCCTTTCTTCAACATCCCCATTGCGTACCTCACATCTTCGTTCGTGAACACGTCCCCCTGGCGCGAGGTGCCCTCCCCTGGGCTTCAGCATCTCTTTCTGGTGTTAGGAGGAATCTCGCGTGCGTTGGATGCCGACGACGTTGACGCTCCTTCCTGACGAGGCCAGATCAATGAAGCCTGCGCTGCTTCTTCTCCTCTTGCTTCGTCTTCCTCCTCTTCTTCTACTGCACTACCCCTTGGGAAAGCCGCCTCTTCTTGTCGCTCCTGCTCCACCACGAAAAGCGCGGACACCGTTGCGTGGAACTCCTCTCGGTTGAGGCGAACCAGGGACGACTTCCCCTTCAGACGATTCATGACCGCCTTGTAGGGTTTCCCCCACGGATCTTCTTCGATAGTCGAGACCATCTCACTCCACGATGCCTCTTTATCTCGACGCAATGCCAAGGATAAGGCACATCGCCTTTCCAGCATCTCCATGCGATACGGGTGTGCCTGCTGTCGTGCTGCCGTCGGGCTCCGGCGAGCCACCTTCTGCCAGTGGTGGCGGAGACGCTTTGCTTGGAGACAAAGATCTGCTATCTCCTGGCCCCAGCATGGTACATTTTGTATTTTCCTCCTCTTGCGGGTCGGCAATGGTGGACGGGTTGACTGAAAGAGCGTCTCTAATTCCTTAATCACTTCATCAATTTCGGCCACGGTGCACAGCGGCGGTAGCGCGGACTGTTCCGATGGACCGGCTGCTGCAGCTCCTCTCTCTTGACTACGTTGAACTGTTGGATCCAGGGATCCTGGCATCTATAACTGGCCGCTCACTATTTCCCTCCACGCCTCCATGTCCGGGCGACCTAGTCTCGCCTCCCAAAGAGAATTCTCGGGCGAACCAATAGCCTCTGGTCTCGCTTTAAATCGATGAATAAAATAGCGGTGATCCGACCCCGAATAGCGCGTGGACACTGTGGACCTAGATATTCGACCGTGGAGGCTGCGGCTACACGCAAGGGCATCGATTCGAGAACCCACGCCACCACGCTCGAATGACGGGCCTCCTTGACTTGCCACGGGCATCAGCCCTGCTTGCTCGATGAAATTCATCATACGGTGACCGCCTGAATCCACGCGATCTGATCCCCAGTGCGGAGAGCGGGCATTGAAATCCCCGGCGATTATAATCGGTTTCCTAACACTTGACAGACATGTCGCAAGACCCCGTAATTGACCTTCAAAGCTTTCTATAGTCAGTGATGGTGAGAAGTAACAACTCACTATCACAAACTCGCGAGTCCCCAATGCCACGCATCCGTCAGTCTCAAACACCTTTCTAGTCACCCCCATGTCGCAGCTAGGACGACTCGTATACCACGCGCAGGCTGAGCTGCTCCTGCCCTGATGCCAATTCGGATGAAGATTAAACGGCTCACTGATGACGACTATATCCGCGCGAAACTCGTTCACGGCCTGCCACAAGAGATCCTGTGCCGCGCGGCATCTGTTTAAATTGATCTACAGTACCCTGAACGCAGACATGTTTTCCTCTTCTCTTTCTTCTTCGGCTCGGAGATTTCGCAGCACAGTAACGTAGCTATCGGAACAAAAGGAAACGGGCACTCTTAAGTACAAGGATCTACATTTAAGTCTAACTGAACTGACATGGCAGTGATCAACACTTACTGCGACTTGTAACGGCAATGACAGCCCTGGTTATGACCCTCACGGTACAAGGATCGTAAACCACAACAAACAATGAGTAACATGGGTTCGGAAAGCGAAGCAAATGACTTATGATCTATAACTTAAATCTGAATCAAAGGGGGGAAAAGAAAGGAAGGGAAAGAGAATAAGAGAAAGGTAGGAAAAAGGGAAGGGAAAAAGAAAGGGGGGAAGAGGGGGAGAAAACGGAACAACTATAGCACGGAAGGGATTGTTTCAACTGACTCGCATCAATCTGCGTGCATCGCCCTCCCTCTCTGCCCTGCCCTATCAACTTCATTCAATTCACGCCACCCAATCCAAGGATGAAGCGGGACAGCGGGCTGACCTGACCCGACTTAGAAACAAGTCATGGAACCACTCGACAACGTGAAGCGAAGTCAAGCCAAGCCAGGATTTAACTGAATATATTTAATTAATTAAGCTAGTCAAGATCGAACTAATTCAATCAACATCATCAAGAGTAAGGATAGAACTAAGTAATTAGTATCAGGACACCGGCAAACCGAACAGCTATTTTCAGTCGGTATTCGGCCAATATGCAGCATGGTTGACAATCAAGGACTAACCAGCTACGTATTAATAGGAGCAACGGCAGCAGAACTAACACCAACATCAGCAACAATAGTAACGGGCAGGCTGAACAAACAAGGATGGTGCGATAAACGTTAATCGACAAATGATATCTCAATACTTACTTACTCAGCGATGCTTGTCGTAGGATGACTGATAGTGATCGGCTGCGTCACTCTTCCTCTGTTTTACTCCTCCTTCCTCTTCTTCTGCACCCGCCTCTGCTATAGACGCGTTGGCGCGTGGGCGTTGTCGGCAACAGCGGGTCCTTTTCGCTGCGAGGATGAGCAATGTGCTGTGGTGTGCTGTGCGGATATGCTGCGCTTAGTTATGCACAATAACCCCTCACTGCACCACGGCGCACGTATCGACACACGCGTATTGCTCCAAGCTTCGATTCGGAGCACCACAAACAGCGCGAACTAGCGACTTCCCCAGTTAGAAATGTACTAAATGAAGGCCCCTACGAGGTGCCCCAATTTATATCCAGAGCGGCCGGCAATCGTTGTGGCTGGGGGAACCTGCGAGGGGTAGTCCCTCACCCTTGAGCCCCGCTTTCGAGACACGCGCTTCGGCACACTCCCCTCGCTTTCTCGCCTCCCCTCGATCGAAGCAGGGGTCTCGTGGTCGTCTTCAACAAAGCCCGGCAACCCAAAACTTACCAAGCCTTCGATGAAAGTACCTAATCAAGTCAACATTAATAACGTGAATAAATTACAATTAACTCAATTGCACTCACTGATCAATAACGGTCAAGGGTGTTGACTTAATAAAGCATAGACCAGACTTTCGATTATATCAGATCCTATTTGCTGTGGAAGTATAGAATCAAGTCTCCCCTGGAGGCAGGGGTTACAGAATACGTCTCCAGCCTCCCTAGCCTGTCATCAAAGGCGACTTAAAAGGCACCACGCGTTTAGCCCCTCTAGATAGTCAGCAACAAGCCGACATGCACGGACGAGGCCCGTTCGCATCCCTTCGGACACCGGCCGATGGGTGACTCGTAGACCCGGTTCCGGCCGCTACCTGCGAGTGGGTGACGTAATCCGCTCATCACCTGCTTGTACGTGCCTCTCACTCGCCTGACGAGGCGCCCTAATACTTCTAGCTCTCACGTCTAATCTTAAATTCCAATCTTGATAACACAATTCTAAGATATGCTCCTTTTTCCGAACACCTACTTCTCTCTCTGGAAACAAATTTTGAAGACAATCCGCACCAACTTTCTCTCCCGGAAATTGTATCTAATTACATCCGTATTTAATGATAAGTTTAAAATTCAAGGTTTGACCCGTATCAACTCTCAATTATAATATTGTCGCGGTCTTCAACTGCGGATCACCAATTCTAGTTCCCTGCCAATTTTAGATTTTGTTGAACATTGAACTCTATTACATTTTTCAAATTACATCTTAATCAATTTAATCAAATTTAATTTAAATGGCATTTTCTGCGGCGAACGATCTCCAATTAGCGCCCTCGAATCTCGGACTCATTATGCTCGCGTCTCGGCTCACTTCCGGATCCCGACTCGCGGCTTCTTCTCTGATCTCCCCCCCGGCGCTCGTTCTTTGCGGCATCCCGTGCTTGATCTTTCCCTCCTGCTGTTCCTGCTGGGCAGTGGAGCGAGATCGATCGACCCGATTCTTCCTCTTGCTGGCCGACTCTCGACGAACCATGACCCTATCTACTCTATTTTTTTGGACCCTCCTGCTGTACGCGAATATGTAGCTCCCTCCATGCGGCATCTCCTACACACCCACTACACCTTGATAGTCAGGCACGGGTACTTTTCCGACATGACTCCCGCGCCCGTCAGCGTGCCCCTGCATATTTATTTTTTGTCAGCTACGCTTCACGTGAACAATCAAACTCCGACTTCTTTATTTTCCTTATTGTTTCCATTCTCATTTGTCTCCTTCTGGTCGCTCGAGCAGGCCCCCTAGTTTATGCTACTGCCTTACTCTGCTTTACTGCTTCACTGTACTTTCACTCTATTACTCTATTATTCCTTGCGAACTCGCACCGCTTTTACCCTACGTCGCCTCCTTTAGCGTCTTGCTCCTCATTGCCCGTTTATTACCCATCACCTACTTTATCGCCTACCCTACCCGACACCTGGTACAGCTTAACTCCAAATGTACCGTATGGCGCTTTACAAACTTTCCGCTTACAACTGTTTCTGGCTGTTTTTCGTTGTTCTCTACCGTCCTTTTTCCCTATTCCTCCATTTATTTCTTTATTTACGTATTTCTTTCTCCACTATTTTCACCTTTTACATTCTGCTCAGGATCCACACCCATTCTTACTGTACACATCTGCTTTTACTTTTGAACTTTCAGTTTCTATGTGCTATGTTGTCTTAATTCAAGATTCTCAGAACCCCATAATTACAAGTACAATTCTTCTGCTTGATCACACATTTTAGCCTCCCCATAACTTTAATTCTAAGATAACGAGCATTTATTCATCTACATCGCATCCGCACAAATTATATTTAATTACTTTTAGACTACGATTCCCGCGATCAACTCTACACTCAATTTAAATTCTATTTAAAATCCAAATCCAGAACTCCTCCCGGATCTCAAGTCTAACATCAACACAATTTCACAACCCCAAATCATAAAGCTTAATTTGTCACTAATCTTAAATCCTGGAAACTTCTAGCTTTAACACATTTACTGTGGAAGACTACATCCCATCCTCCCCTGGAGGCGGGGGGTTACAGAATACGTCTCCAGCCTCCTTGGCTTGTCGTGAAAGGCGACTAAAAAGGAATCGCGCGCGAAGCCCCTTCAGATCGGCAATATCGGACCCTTTGTACACGAACACGGTTCATTCGCAACCCCTTTAGACGCCGACCGACGGCTGACCCATTGACCCAATTTCGGCCGCTACCTCCGAGCGGGTGACGTAATCCGTTCATCACCCGTCAGTACGCGCCTCCCACCCGCCCAACGAGACGCTTAAAACTGCTAGCTTTCGTGCCTAATCTAAAATTCAAATTTCGAAAATCCAATTTTAAAACATGCTACATTTTCCATGCATCTACCTCTCTTTCTGATAATTAATTTTGAAAGCAATCTGCACCAACTTTCTTTCGCGAAAATTGTATTTAATTATCTTTAAAATTAATTTTCATGGCAAATTTAAAATTCAAGGTTTTGGTTCGTATGAATTCTTAATTATAATATTAATGTGGTTCTTCAAACACGAAACATCAATTCTAGTTTTCTGTAAATTTTAGATTTTGATAAATTTTGAATTTTATTACATTTTAAATTTCCTTACATCAATTAAATTAAATTCAATTAAAATCGCATTAACATGACGCGCGATCCCAAATCAGTGACCTCTAATCTCGGACGCATTACGCTCGCGTCTCGGCTCTCTCCCGGATTCCGACCCGCGGCTTCTTCTTTGATCCCCTCTCTCGCGCTCGCTCTTCACAGCATCCCGAGCTCGATCTTTCCCTCTCACTGTACCTGCCGGGCAGTGGATCGAGACCGGCCGGCCTGAACCTTCCTCTCGCTGGCCGACTCTCGGCGAACCGCGACCCTTCTTACTCTTCCCCTTAGGTTCTCTGATTGCATCCGCACTATACGTAGCGTTCCGCTTACGGAGCCCTTACACACATGTAATATAGAATTGAATGAACTGAATGGATGGATGAATGCATGTGACAAACGACACGAGCGTTCCGAGCGCTACCGCGTGCTTTCGCATGAGCATTCCTTCGTTCGAAAAATTTTTCGCGTCCTCTCCCACGCCCGGAACTCGCCCATCGAGAGATTTAGCTCACCCAAATGTGTGTTGCGGTCGATGGTGTCCAGGCAACCCAAGTCTTCCTTTCGCTCGATATCATGCGTGCATTCCGCAGTGCGCGTAACCAATACCAGGCCCGAAATCCGCCCATCGAGAGGCTTAGCTCCCCCAAATGTGTGAAGCGGTCGCTGGTGTCCAGGCGGCTCGGGCTCTCCTCACTCTCGCATTCATGCGAGCACTCCTTCGTTTTCGCGACTTCTCCCAGGCTGAGATCCGCCCATCGAGAGGCTTAGCCCGCCCAAAAGTGTGTTGCGGCCTCTGGTGACCAAGCAGCTCAGCTCAATCCTACACATCTCCTGCGGAAACATACGGGTAGGGAAAAATGATTCTGCAAGGATAATGCACAGTTCCGGCGGTGTGTACGCACAGCGGCTGTAGAGTGTCCACCAACGCACTCTATACCTTCTGTGGCTAAATGAAATCACCGTCGGTCAAAATAGCCTGCGTTATAAACGGAGGTGCGCTGGGGCTTACCCGCGACGTTTTTGGACGACTGAACGCCTTTAGGTCGTCCGAGTCGATCGATGTATTAGCAACAGCGTGGCTACACAAAATGCTCTCCATTAAAGCCCTCTGGGGTTGCCGGAGGTATCTGTGGCCGATACGGAGCAAGTTTTTAGTGGGTATTGTGGTACTGTAACGATCCAACTCAGGGAAACTTGTTTTGGTATGTACCTTTGAGTCCCACACTGCCCGAGACCCCTCCGTACCCGACGGGTTCCTCGCTTACGTAAATGTATTTTCTTGCTGTCAAAATATTTAAAAAAAAAGGTTAGGTTAGGTTAGGTTAGGTTAGGTTCTACGGACCACGTGGGACGCGACGACGCCGCAGGGATCCGCCGCCGTAAGGAGTGCGGGGGGGCGACGGCGGCTTTCGCTATTTGCCCCCCCGGCGCGACGGATGCGCGACGGGGTAGTGTAGCGGGAGGGCCCGCGTGCCCTCCCGCCTCCTGGGAGAAATATTTTTACGGGGGTGTTGCTTGGGGGCGGGAGGGGTCGCGGTGTACCCTCCCGCCCCGAACGAAATGAGCCCGGACCCCGGTCGGACCAGGGGGCGGGCGGGTGGGGACCCCGTTCCAAATCGGGGGCCCCTCTCCGTCCGCCGCTGGGGGGCCGGGTGACTACGGGCGGAGAGTGGCCTCACCCTCCCACGCTGGGAGTGGCGCTGGCCCCCGCAGGGTGGGTGCAGCGGAGCCGATGGAGTCCCCCTGGAGGGTGGCCGGCCACGGCTCACCGCACCCCACAGGGGGACGACTCGGTGGGCCGCGGGCGCTCAGTCTGGGCGCCATTGCACGCGGACCCGGGGTGTAGCCGGCACCGGAAGCCGGCGGAGCGAAGGACAGCGCCCGATCTTCCTCGCGGGCAGGCGGAGGTTGCTCTTCCCCGTAGCCTGTGGGGTGATCGAGGCGCGGGGACTGCAGGCGGTACGGGCTGGGGGGCCCGGCCGCTATTGCACGCAGTTCCCCCGCGATGTAGCCGGCACCGTGTGCGACCCCTGGTGCCGGCTGGGGGAGTTGTTACTCCCCCGGTGAGGGGCGCTTTCAGCGCATGGCGGGGGAGGCTCTGGAGTTATAGCAATCAGGTCCCGGAGCCTCTGCCATACGCCAGAGGAGGTCGCCGTGGGGTTTTGGTCAGTAGGAATCTGACACTCCCCCGCTGCCCTCCCCTAGGGGTGGCGGTGGGTCTTATGTAAGATTTCCTCACGAAAAAGAAAAAAGGCTGGGTTCCCGCTCGACGCGTCGAGGAGAGCGGCCGTGTTTCGTGGTCGCTCCGTGGTTAGATTTTCAACGCGGTGGATGGCGGCTTAGTTATTCGCGTCTTTTGGTAAAATCATTTTTATTATGTGTTCGGAAGTACTATTGTGTCGTTTTTTCATTAAATATTGTGTTAATTTATTGTTAAATAACGAAAACGTGATGTGCGTGTTACGCGGCATATCGACATCGTGTTTCCGGTGTTCGGGGTGTTAATTATAAATAACGGACATTATTTAAGTATAATTTTCGTAAATTGGAAACGATTCGCAGTGAAATTCCGCGTTTTTTGGAGCCATAGCTCCAAAACTACGCATCTGATCAAAAAATCACATAGAACATAAATAGTAAGAAATTTAATTTTGTACAAAAAAGGTCTCTTAACATTTTGCAGTAGCTCGCACCGTATCCGAGATATTTGCAGATTTACATCGAGGAAAGGGGCGTCACGCACATATTCCGAGATATTTCTTCTTCTTCTTGTTCCTCTTCTGCACAGCGGCGCTGGAAGTGGCATCTGCAGCTCGGAATAGTGAATACAGCTTAGAATAGTGCAGAGTTACCGCAAAGAAAGGGGCCACAGTGTTTCCTCTTCCTTACCTAATCGGTAAGACGTTCGTTTTGAACGGCACTTTATTGTCGTTTGGAGCGACGACGCTGGCCGATTGTGTTGTCTTGCAAGGCCCCAATATGGATCTCTCTTCTTTTCTCTGAATCGATACATGCTGCCCAGTTGCCTGGTTGTTGGAAAGTCCCTGTACGAGAGTGGCGGAATCTTGGATGCTTGCGAGGCGTGCTTTGATTTATCCTTATACATCTTTCAGTGTAAATTTTTATTCCTTTTGCATTTGTATGGACGCAATCGCTTACAATTTACAATTTGCAATTTACAATTTGCAATCTATGTGTTCAAAAGTGTTCGAGATTGTAAGGAGGACGTGAGCTTGCGATTGAGAACCGGTTCGGAATGTAGGATCGGCAGTGAGACGGCAATTGAAAATGAATGCACTTGAGATTGCACAAAACAAACAATGTATATTTACAGGCACAAATACACTATGTACAGTATTTACAATAAATTGTGCGTTGTACGAATTTATGATGATCGTAGATCGTGAAGATTCGATTTGCACGAACTAGATTAACCGCGAGTTCGCGTTGGCCGTCGGCACAGAATTCGCGTTGCGATGCTGAGTTCTTTCGAATCGAAATTCGTTAATTGCACTAGAAATTTTTGGAATCAGTACTGCACGTGTTTACCGTAACGATACAAAACCGTAATGGCCGAACCACCGGCTTTGTCGTAGCAAGAGCCGTTGGCTTCTTCCCGGTGACGTCAAGCTCGGTGATTGGTCAGCCTGACCGGCATCCATCGTGGCTGCCGGTCGCGCTGAAGGGTGCTGCCGCGGTTCGTGTGGCGACGGTTGAAATCAACGCATTTTCAAACCCTATGACTTATAACCGTATAATCTATAATTTATAAAGTAGGGGGGATTGAGCCAATACGGCCTACGATTATATTTAGTTGGAATATAACTCATTTGCTGTATTTATTATTTTACATTATATTACATTTCATTACATTACATTACATTATGTCGGCTATGTATGTCGGTTATGTTGGTTACGTATGTTGCGCGTTACACACTTTCTGTAGTTCCCAATTTGTGAATATCCTTAGCTGTTTTACCTGCATTCAGTTTACGTACATTCATTCATTTATTATTCATTCATTCCTCCATTTTGATGTTGATTGATTAAAGCTATACATTGATCTGATTCGATTTTTCTTGATTTATTGATTCATTTCTGCTTCATATGTCATTTCTGCTAGTTGCCTGTTACCATGATTTATTCTAGTTTCATTGATTTATTATTTTATTTTACTTACTAATATTATTTGACCGAGAGTTGTTTTTATTGGTGTAACGACCCGATAATCAAAAAAACAATATCTTTTTCATTTTATTTTCTTTATTGTAATTAATTTTTATATATTTCATACAGAGTATTTTATTTTTATTGCTAATATTTAATGTATAAATTTTTGTAATAAACATTTTCATTTTCGTCGATAACCAAGTCTATTAAATTCGTCGGTAAAAGTTTGGTCGATAAGTCAGACGGTAAAACAGTTATCGATAAATTATCGACGTCTGACCGCGCACGCGCCAGCGTAACCCCAGTAAGCATACGGTGGGGTAGAATTCTAGAATGGGGATGCTGGACTACCACGTGATGGGAAAAACCCAGCTACCCCAAGAACTCTATGCGGAAAAAAAGTGCCGACTCAGCAAGATCTGAGTATAAATAGAGGCGTTCCGCACAGTTTCGAAGCAGATCTTCTCAGGCCTCGGTCTGAAGCAGACAATACTCTGAACAGTAGAGAAAAGCTTGCGCTGAACTGTTTAGGCAGCGATAGAGCGCGAGTTACAGCTATTTCCTACTCTTCCACTGGTGGCGTGCAGTACCGCAGATCAGTGGACCTCCTATCCACGGTTCGCAACGTGTTACACAGGTGTTACGCTAAGCCTACATTTAAGTGTAAAGAGCTAGCAAGGAGCGGAGCTCCTTGAACGGCCTGCGATTAACACAGCTCTGGTACAACCAGAAACCGATTGCGACCCATAGGAAGGGTTAACTGGATTCTAGTAGTCTAGCACAAACCTCTGGAATTTAGTTTCCATAATCATTGTTGAAAACCAAACAGAGTATTGACTGTACAGGAAGACCACGCCGCATTCGCGTTAGCGCTATCGATTATTACAATTAATTACTTATTATTAATTTCTACTTACATATATTTATTGCTAATTACATATTTCTTATTGTATTCCCAATTTAGGGCGAACAACTTATAATTTCTTACTGTATTCCTATTTCTAGCCGCACTATTTGTGATACCAGCGATTTTCTTTTATATTATATTTCAATTCACTTACCTTATATTTTTGAATAAACATATTTTCATTCGGTGT
Source organism: Osmia bicornis bicornis (assembly GCF_907164935.1). Classification (NCBI taxonomy): domain Eukaryota; kingdom Metazoa; phylum Arthropoda; class Insecta; order Hymenoptera; family Megachilidae; genus Osmia; species Osmia bicornis. Next base: position 110,179 of record NW_025791069.1, read on the forward strand.
CTAGCACATTAGTGTTTGGATTTCACTCCTTAACCGCACACCACACGAACCCGTAATCCCTAAAACACAGAATACGAGTCGCCTTCTAAGGGAACCGCTCTCCCTACAAGTCGGTGCAGTGACGAACTCACTCTGGGTCGTTACATTGGGCTCACGGGACTTTCCTGATCGCATGCGTTGTTGACGTTGTTTGACTTTACTGGTTGATTTTGTCTAAGTTAAATGTTTTATTCTATTTATTTATTTGGCCCTTCGTTCTGTGGCGATTCCTGATTCCGTTGATTCTGTTGTTCTGTTGTTCTGTTGTTTTGTATAATCTGTTTTCTGCGGCGCGATATATAGTAATACAGTGTGTCCTGCAATCTGCGCTATCTGTGGATCTTATTCGGGTTGATTCATTTGGTTTCATTATATTTTTCCTTATTGTTTGTAATTTGTAATTTATATGTAATTTATATTTATTTCATTCCACCCTATTACAAACGTATGATTCATATTTATATATAATAAATAACCGTAGTATTGATTTTACTAACTGATTTATCCTCCATCTTGATCTGTCTGGAAGCTTGATTTGATGTTCGTGTGCTTTATACCTTCGTGAAAGTACTGTATATCAGACTTATCTTTGATGATAAGTTTGATGGTAAGTATGGATTCCTAGGATTGCGCGGCTGCACGATGGATGGTTTTGCAGTCGATAACTGTGTGTACCGGGTAACTGGCGCGCGGTAGGTAATTGCTGCGCGGCAGATGATTGGTCTGTGGATAACCGTTACGGAACCGTTACGGAGCGAGCGGCCGAGTATTATGTGGTGAATGTGTAACGGGGTCGGTCGGTTCGGTGCGCACGGCGTTGCGCACCGCGGTCGGTTTCCCCGTGCCAGGGTTCGCAAGGGAACAGGTCGGTAAATAACGAGGCATGTGTATATAGAAAAATATGAATTTATTCAAGAAAAACGAAAGTGAACTGCTACTGGTACTACATGCACAGCGTGGCGGCTACCCTCGCCTCGCTGGTGGTCGGACGGTGTTCTCCGGCCTCGGATACTACAATCATAAGATAGGCTGGTGGTTAGACGAGTGGAGCCGCTTTCCTTAAAACTAATGTACAGATCTTACGTACTACGGTCGGAACCCGGTCCGTCACAGAAATCACGCGAAACTTAAACCTAACGCTCTTACAAGCTAAACGGACGCACGCTGGTATACGCGGAGCGCGGGCGCAAGCGGAGCGCGAACGCGAACAATTCGGCGAAAGCGACGAGGCACTATCGAGTGCCGAGGAAGTAAACGCAAGAGTCGGGAAAGGAAAGACCCGATTGGGCCGACGGTATTTTATTCAATCGCGCTGCGGTGTTTCGCGCTGCGGCGGAGTTGTTGCCCGTTTGCCTCACGCGGCTCGTCTTCTCGTACGCCGAGGTAGAACCGAACAGCGAACGAGACGACGACCAATCCTGGCCAGCCTGGGTAGCGCCGCGAAGCTGGACGGAATCGGCTGCCAAAGGCAGAATACGGTGCCGTGTAGACTAGCGTTCGGAATCCCCGCGGAAGCACCAGCAGAGATTATGAACGCGCACTAGCTTGGTCACCCCGGGTCAACCACGGGACTGACGAGGCTAGGCGCCTACGGCCGCTGGACCTATAGGAGCTGCCAGGTCGTAGCGTAGTGCAATGCTACGGCCCGTTGGCCAGAGATCTCTTCGCCAGGAAACCCATGGCGTCGAGAGCTCTGGTGCTCCGGTCCGGACCTCCTAGGAGGTCCCCTCGGGGCCGAAGCCCCGAGGCAACTCATCGATCATCGCATCGATCGGTCCTACTTATAGTCTAATCGCACGGGAGTGGGGATGCCGCCGTGGTGGGGCCCGCGATGCGCGACGCCGATCCGCGGCTGTCGTCGCAAATGGAATATTTGCGGTTGGTAATATCTCTGGTGCTGCGGTTGGTTACCGACTAGGGATAGCTTTACGGCTTACCTTCGGGCAGTATTGCATGCTTTACTTATTACGATGCGTCTTGCTATCGTTGTCTTTCGTAGGTACCTTAGTTCTGGTTTTCATCGCGGTGTTTTATTGAAAGTTGTTGAAGTATTTTCGCTTTTATTTCCGCTTTTCGCTTTTGAACGTTTATATATTCTGTATAATTAGTTGATTAATTTCATGATTTGGTGGTTAATTTGATGGTCGATAATCATTATGGTATGGCCTAGGGAATTCGAACACTAGGTATCTATGTTCTTTATGGTTTATGGTCGCGCTCTTTATTTTACTTCGCCCGGTTTCCTATCTTAGTTGACGTTGACATGGTCATCGGTCATCTATCATGTGATATGATACGAAGTGTTAAGTGATAAGTGTCAATTGAACTGAATTAATTAATTAATGGAATTGAATTTATTGAAATTATTGAATTTTGAATTTTCTAATTTAAATTTTGTATTTATTCGTGCGGATGTGATTGCTGTGACAGTGCGCGTACTAATGTGCTACGCTCGGAGGTATTGTATTGTAGTGTAATTGCAGTGTATTAGTTACTGTGGTATCATTAACTCCGTTTTGTGCATTTTATACATTCGGTGCATTTACATTACTTACTATTATGTATTATATATTATATGCTGTATTATGTTATATTGTATGATGTTATATTGTATTATGTTATAATATTTTATTATAGTATTGTTATTGTATTGTATTGGTTATATCTGTGGTTATATCTGTGATGATTATATATGCGATTATATTTGCGGTTATATTTATTTGACTTAGTTTAATGGGTCTTGTATTATGGAATTTAGAAGAGTCTATCTGAATTGGATGGATTAATGAGTTTATATCATATGCGTATATTGCGTTTATAATCCCTTTGCATATTTTGAGGGTGGGTTTGATTCTGATTCTGGTTTCTTGTTTCTTAGTTCTTAGCTCCTTAGTTCCTCTTGTAGTATCATGCATTGTTTCTAAGCTTTCGGGGGTTGTTCGGGCTTCCAGGCATTGTCAATTAATTGTAGACTATAAGATGTATCATATATCCTTTAGCAATTTAGATATGAATAACGTGTAACGACATTGGTTTATGTTACGTTTTACGTTCCATGTTCCTATAATATTATTTACTGCTCTTTTGTAGCTCTTCGTACCCCCCCTCAGGATACTGTTTTGCATACTATGTTTAATTCAATTCTAGTGCAGCTGTGACAGTTGTGAATCTGTGTATTTTGAATACTTACGGTACTTTATGCAATCTTTTGTACATTAATTACCCTTTCTTAATTACAATTCTAATTCTGATTTTGATTCTGATTTGGAAAGTGTTAGTTCAGTATTGGTTAACACGGCTGGAGCTCAGGGAGGCATACGCTGCGGTAGTCCGTCCTCCATGATACAATGTCTTTATGGTTTTCTATACATACATATATGCGTTATGGTTCCTTAAATTCTTTGAATTTCTTGACCGTGGATCTCATATGACTTTCTTATAGGAGTGTCTGGCTTGGTTTAGCACCGATATGCCTTTTCTATTAATTGGTATTAAAGGGGGTTTAATGGAACTGCATCATTTAAGCTGACTATGGTATGAGGAGTTTAATTAATTATCTACATCGGTATACTTATTAAATTGATTATATTTGGAGTGTTTTCGTTACATATTATATATACACATATGTTCATTGTAATTTTGATCTATTGTAGTGTAGTTTAGTTTTCTTGTACCTTTATATTATGATTTAGTAGTAATATGGTTGTATGTGGGGTTTATTGTTGATTGTTTATTATTGATTAGTTTTCACCACGCGCTGTATTGCATCGACTTACCTGTGTCACGTTGCGCGTGCGACGGCGCAACGTAAAAGGGCTAATACGTAAAAGAAAGGAGAGTGCTGCTATTTCAACTAGAAGATTGAAAGGCAATTCCCTATACTTTTTACCCTATTCTGAGCGCGATGGTTGGTATCGCTGCCACCAGTCTCGAGCGGGTTAACGCTCTCGACAATTTAAAAGACGAAAGACAATTATCAAGATGTTAGAGTTTAGAATTTAACTTTTTAATCTTTCGTTTGGGTTCGTTCACGCTTTAGGTCCCGTACGGGTCCCTCCTTGAATCTGTACATGATGGTAGGCGTATAACTGAAAAGTGTGTGTGGTGTGTTGAAATAAATTTGAAAACTGTTTAACTGGTAAAACTGGTTTAATTATGAATAAGAATCAGAAAAATTAACAGAATATTGTTCTTCTCAGAATCAAAGCCAAAAATTGAAGATGTTTTAATTTTGAAACTCGTTATTGAAAATACTAGTTTTATACGTATTGGTTAACAAGGGTAAAGATGATTCGTAAAAATAACAAAAATATAATGATATATAAAAATGTAAAAATATAATGATATGCGCGCGCTGAAATCACACTTTGAAGGTTAACAATTTTTTATACGGCCGCGGGAAATGATATGTTCCAATCCCGTTTTCCTCTGTTTTAATTCAAAATTTGGCGTATTCCCGCCGTGAGGATACACCCTAGCCGGAGATATTCTCGGCACCCCCGAAAGGGCAGGACTAAGGTGCCCCCTTGATAGAATAAGTAATGAATTATGAAAACGGAATCGTAACACAATTATAGTTGTACGTAATTTATCGATACCTCAAACGATGGAACGATCTGACCGGAGAATTCTCGGAACCCACGAAGGGCTGGACAGATCGCCCGTTTTGCCAATATGTAGTCGTCGTGTTCAAAAATGGTAAATGGATCGTCTTACCGAAACGCTGTTTAATATAATACAAGATAACAAATTTGCTTGTAGAGATATCTATGTTCGCTGGATATTCTGGAACACCAAAGAACGGTAAGAATTGTGAACACTGCACTTGTCGCGGCGATAATGAATTAAACGAAACGAGTACGTCGACGAGAGACAAACGAATACGAACGGAAAAGTATATGTATTGAGTTACGCGGAATGAAGCTAATACGAAATCCTACGCGAGCAAACGATTTAAAATAAGAAAGAAAAAGATATAAATTTATGGAGAAGGAAAATTTAACGTGCGCGTCTGTGAGTCCTTATTCAGAATTCCGATGATTTTAACCCGCACGGCACTCTGCTTCGCTACGCGGAGGACTTTACCGCAGAGAAAATATCGCGAAGTTCCGAATAACTCTGTCTCTCGGACACACGGGCTCAAGATCACGTACCTCGACGATTGATCGATCAAGAGTGTCGAAATTCGCGCGAGATCGACGGGCGAAGGGCCCATCGCGCGATCATCGTCCTTGGAGGGGACGGATTGACGAATCGTGGCACGTGCTCGGAAGTGTCGCGTGCCCGGTGATTGGCTAAGACGTGCGAGCTAGACGAAGATTCTTCATCCCCTTTCTTTGGTGTTCCTTTTTCTTTCTATTTCGTCGCCATGATCGTTTCAACGGTTTTCTAGAAACTACGCAGTATTTCCATTAAACGTATAATTTCTAATTGCGGCTATTGATTTAGTTTGATTGACAAAATGTTGAACTATTATTATTAAATGAGTACTATGGATTTGATTAGAATACAAAACGGACTTAAACTGTATAAATTAACAGATGAGGCCGCCATCCGTATATTTCCCTTAACAGGATCAGAATTATTTACTTTCCTGATTAATAACGAAGATCTTTAGCGTAAAAGCGGACGATGCCTTTGAGATAGTCGCAATGCCGATTATGTATTCGTTTACAATCTTTCGCATAATTATTTCTGTGGAATCGATATTTCGTTAGCGATGAATTTAAACATTTCTACCAGAACGTTCCTTTGTTCAAAATTCGCCGTTGTCGCTAGGTAGTTCTTAGAATTTCGAACACAATAGTGTTTATTGCTTTGAACGACCCTTGATTTTCGAACGGCGGTCGAACGTTCGCGACGTTAGACTTTGTAAGGGTTCTCATTCATTTTAGTTTCATCGTTTAAAGTCTTATTCATCCATCCATTACTTTCACACTATCATTCGACCAGGTAATAATGATCCTGGTTGGACCGGCTGACGCTTTCTGCAAATGAGAGGGAAAGAGTTTCCTTAACAAAGAAGTTATTACGGTTTTTCCGTTTCTACGCAGTTACCAAGGGAAATTCCCGGAATGCGAAGCACTGGATAACTGCGTAGCGCTGGTGTTGTGCGAACGGCTCTCTCTCTCTCTTACGAGCTAACGCGAGTTTTTGTGCGTTACCCGATATTAAACTGTCTTGTATTTCGATGGTTGGCGACGATAGTTTCAAGGAGGGTCACGTAAGCTATTGTAAAGAAGGAAACAGAAATGACCTTTCCTCGTGTACCTCGCATGAGAATTCTCGGAACCCTAGGGCTTGACAAGATACACGATTCCAGGGTAGAGTAGAATAAAGAAGAGAAAGCAATAGAAGAAGTCAAAAATAGAAAAGAATTAAACTCAAACTCTTCCTTGTACACCCCTGCATGAGAAATCCTCGGAACCTCGAAAGGCTTGACAAGTATGTACAAGGTAGAGGAGGAATGAAAAGATTGGCGGAAAAGTGAAACACCCACCTCACGACCCTTACATGAGAAATCCTCGGAACCTCGAAAGGCTTGATAAGGGACGCAAGGCGGATAAATTTCAAAATTTCCGCCGGGGCGTAACACCTGTATCAGTATTAATATTAATACCATACTTATCGGAGCGGTATTATAATCCAGTAACAATCTAATCTACTCAATTCATAACTATTTGAACTGTTTGATCTGCCTTTAGGTCTCATGTGCTCCCCATATTATATCAGATGGGTATTCTCTTCTCCTGTTATCCGTTAATTACACTCTACCTCCACTTCCATTGGCTGGCGCTAGGGCTTCCTGCAAATAGACTAGGATTATGTTACATTTTACATTTAATACTATGGTTAATTTCTGATGTTAACAGTTCTGTCTCTTCCTATTATTCTCATTATGAGGTATATGTTGCTACTTATCTTTATTGATGATTTGCTCGCAATAATTTCTAATTGTTTTTTATTGCCTTCATTTGATCATTGATTGTACTCCATCATGTTCGCTTGCCAACCACGTTGAGGTTGTGGTCGCGTAAATGTTCCTGCAAGTAAATTTAAGTAACTTAATAGTTTCAATAAGTGGCTTCAATTATTAGTATTACATTACGCTCGCCTATTTATTTTCTTCCCAGCTTACTTTCTGGTTATACCCTATATTCTATATTTTATACTGTACCTTATTTACCTTTACCTCTGATAATAATTAGTAGCATTCTATGTTATGTTATGTTTGCTTCTCTTCTCTCATGGCTGGCTTGCTATTTGCTATCTGTCTGGCGACTTTATTTTACTTTACGGTTCACATCCTTGGTTTATTTCATCTCAAATTTATGGTTTATCTTGAGTTTAATTTTATGTGATTATATTGTGCGCTAGTATTGAATGTTAAATATTCCTCTTCTGCTATTTGGCTGCTCGGCTGTATGTATGTATGTGTGACGTTTTAGGTTTTGGGGGTTTTGTTGGTCATTTGCTTATGTCCAGTTCACATATGCTCGCTTGCCTGCTTGCGTGCAATACTACTTATGTTTACTTCACAGTTTCTCACGTTCTCATATTACTTACTGTTTCTTTTACTGTTAACTATTCATTAACTGCTCTATTGCATTAGATGCATTAGATGCATATATATATTTATTTCCCGTTGTATTTGTGATTTGATTTAACCGGTTTTAGTATGTTTAGTATGTTCAGTATGCTTATTATGACAGCTGTTATTGAATGTATGGGCTCCTCTATTATGTTCATGGTCTTCATGTGCTTATTAATTCCTATACATCATTCATTATTTATTTATTCATTCACTCATTCATTTATTCATTTATTTGTTCATTTATTCTGTACTCATTATTTATTCATTATTTATCGTTGCATATTTGGGGTATTCGAAGCGCTACTCGAAGCGCTATGCTTGTCATGAGCGTGTGTGTGTGTGTGTGTGTGTAAAGTATGTATGGGACAGGTCATCGAGGATTGCAGCCTAATAAGATGTGGCGCAGTCACCCGGGGAAAGGACTCGTCCCGGGCCCGGGCTGTGCTGAAGAGCAAGCCCTGTTAAAACAAGTGAACACATAGCGCGACCACCCGCTGAGCAGGAGCTCCGGTTCCTGGTCGTGGCCGAAGAAAAATGGCCTGTCCTCGTGGAAGGTCAGGTGGGTGTAATGACATCTAGGATACGCCACATCATCATTATCAACCAACCATGGTGGACGAAGATGGACACGGCCAGCCGTGGAGATACGATGTCCCGGTTCCTGGCCGCGTCGAAGGGCAAGCTCCTGCCCTGGCAGGTGAACACATGGCGCGACCACCCGGAATGGGCTTACTTCGGTTACTGGTCGTGGCCGAAGAAAAATCCTGTACCTTACCGTACGGGTTGAAAATGTCCTACCGCTGGATCGGGGGTGCAGCGGCGTGGATCCGCAGATGCCCCATGTGCCTAGCGCATGGCGTTTTTGCGGGCGGCCGTAATAACGCGAAATGAGTTGAAGTGCCGAAGCGTCGTTGTGGCTATACGCTGGTATTCCTTTATGAATCCTAACGAGTGAAAAGGTGCCGGCGGCCCACGTTAGGGGAGAGGTTTTAGTGGGTAGTATGTCCAGCCTCGGGAGGGCCCACTCTGGGCTGCCCGTCTAGATCGCCCCTTCAGGGCTGTGGCCTACTCTTGGGCTAAACTCAACCCTTAAGGGTTGGGTTGCCAGGTGTTGCCCCTTCTGGCGTTGCCTCTTTGGGTTTGCCCTCACCTCACGGGCGCCAGGCTGCCCCTTCAGGGAGGACATGAGTCCGACACTGCCCGGGCCCCCTCTAGGCGAATAGACGAAAAGGGGAACCAACCCGCGCGTGCGCAAACGCATTTTCTCTTCCAACTAAACCAAAGAAAAAAAAAAAGGTTTCAGGGGGACCCACGGACCTGGCCAAGTGTACTGGCTGGGCGGAGAGGTGATACCCCGACGTGGCGCGTCCCCAGGTGGCGGATAGGGGAATGCTCGCCATGCACTTTTCGGAGTGCATGGAGGGTAGGAGTGAAATAAAATAGCTCCTGCGGACCAAACACCAAGGGAAGGAAAACCCATCAAAACCTCCCCTGTGACTGGGGGATAGAATACAGACACGGTAACCCATGCCTGTCGTACAAGGCGACTGAAAGGGGGGCGTTTGCTGCTGTCGAAGTAGCCTCGCAGATGACCCGGGGCGATTCCGGTGGGATCTACGGATCGTGGCAGGGCCTCCCTTGCCGGTAAGGCCTGGGTCGGAGAGGCGAAAAGGTGGCTGCAGCGTCGTTCAGTTCTCTAGGGGCCAGGCTGCGTGGCGGTCGGGTGCGGGTAGCGAACCCGGAGTGCCCAAGCAATTACACCGTAACCCAGTGGTCATGTTTCGCTGGAACTGGGGGCTTGCCTTCATTGGCCGGCCCGCGAGGATGACAACCGCTATGAAAAATCACTAGCCCCAAGCTGCGGTACGCGGTGATGAGGGCGCCCCTGGAGTCAGCGCCAGGGGTGGCTGATGGGTGCATCAGTCTCTAGCGGCCAACCCCGGGATATCTGGCGACCCCCCATGTGTACTAGCCTTACCCGGGTAAGGCGGCTCTACCCGGGTGGACCCACAGATCGACCCACTCGTGGGAACACTATCGATGACTTGAAACTAAAAACGCCAACAACAACAACAAACACTGGACGGGACGTACCGAAGACGACTGCGGCTGTTCAACAGGACGCGAGACGGGAAACGGGCGCGGAGGATATGGCGCAGCCCAGCACTAGCTGGGTAACGGATGCGCGCCGCCTATCCGTCCGATTAACTAGGGCGAATGTGGAGTGGCCTCCCCTGCGGCCGCTACGAGGAGGGGCCGGAGTTTCCCCGCCGGCCTCTGATGCCCCCGCATTCAGAGAGAGTGAGGCGGACTTGGACTCGGACGAGTCACTCTCCTCGGCAGTATCTCTGGAGGCACGGCGCACGAGCAAGAGGGGTCGCCCGCCGACCACGGGCCAGTACGTGTGGCGCGCGGCGGATAAGCAGACAGTCCTGGATGTCCAGCGCCGGGAACTTGACCTGCTGGAGGGGAGGTGGGTGCTCGATCCTAACGAGGACCCTATAGAACCGAGTCGGGGTAGCAGGTCCCTACCGGACCCTGAGGACCTGGCGGAGGAAGTCAAGTCCCCACGCGCGACATTATTGCGCAGTCCTTGGAGTTCTGTCGCGACATCGACAAGGTCGCGGGCATCTGCAAAGGGCTGAAAGGGACATTTGTTCGCAAGCTGAGGATGGCCTCCCGCTACCTTAAGGCCATCCACACGGAAGCGGGAATCAGGGCTGCACCTGCCAGGGCCGATAAGGAGGTGAAGGAGCTTCGCGAACAGCTGAAGCTGCGGGAGGAACAAGTGGCTGCCAGGAGGCCCAAATAAACATCCTGCAAAATAGCCTGGCAGACATTACGTGCAGGGTCGCTGCCACAGAGGTGCCGGCACCTGAAGGCCCCGGCCCATCCAAAAGGTCGGCGGGGCCCGGCTCGCCGTTGTCTGGCGAAGAGGCCGGCAGGAAAAGGAGGAAGGACGCAGTCGAAGCTTTCGACTTACCGTCTTGCCCACCTGAATGTCCCGTGGTGCAAGTCCCAATCCCAGCTGCTGCACCTGGAAAAGAGGAGGAGAAGATTGGTGGCCTCGAGCCCGACCTAATGAGCGGATTTGCGGCTCTCCTCGAAAAGGGCCTGTCGGGGCTCCGGGCGGAGTTCAAAGCTGCTATTGCAGCCGTCCAGCCCCCGCCTAAGAGGGCGGAGCATGTGAAGGGGGGAGCTGCGGCTGCGACCATCCCCACTGCATCGAGGAAGGAAGCTGAGAAGCGGGTGCGGAATAGGACCCTGCCTGCCACGGAGCCGTTGCCGGGGCCCTCCTCAGCACCCGACCAACCGGCATCATTTGTGGAGGCTAGAATGGCCCGGATTGTCGAAGAACATCGGAGGACGGCGGATGGGACCTGGGTGACGGTGGTCGGCCGCCGCGCTAAAGCTGCAGAGAAAAAGGCGGCAGCGGCCAAGGCGCCTCCCTCCCAGAGCTCCAAGGTGCTTGCCCAGGAGGGGCAAAAGATAGGGGTGGCACCGGCGGTTAAGGGTCAAGGGGCCCAACCTGCCAGGCAGAAGGCCCCCCGCCCTCCTCGTACTGCGGCGGTCACCATCAACCTAGCTGCCGAGGCTAAGGTCTCATATGCCGAGGCCATGCTCATGGCCCGGGAGCGGGTCAAGTTGGAGGAGCTGGGCATCACGGCGTTAATGCCCAGAAGAGCTCGGACCGGTGGCTTGGTCCTCGAGTTACCTGGGGAGGACAGGACGGAGAAAGCTGTCAAGTTGGCTGACCGACTCCGCCAGGTGTTCAGTGAAACCGAGGTGAGGGTTGCCCGCCCCATAAAAATGGGCGAGGTTAGGGTGACCGAGTCGTCGAGACCAGCGGAGGTGGCGGCCGCATTGGCCGCTGCGGGGGGTTGCTCCGCTGAAGAAATTAAAATGGGGGAGATTCGCACCTCCCCCCAAAGTATGGGGACTGTCTGGGCGAGATGCCCTCTAGCGGCACTCAAAACGTTATCCGCCTATGGGGGGGTTCTGGTTGGGTGGTCCTCGGCCAGAATACAGGCGCTACCAGCGCGGCCATTGCAGTGCTATCGCTGCCTGGAAAGAGGGCATGTTAGGCAGCGATGCACCTGCGAAGCTGATAGGTCCGACCGCTGCTATGCGTGCGGAGAGTCGGGTCACGTGGCCAGCAAGTGCAGCGCCACCCCGCGGTGCCCCCTCTGTTCGGACCTGGGGCGGCCCGCGGGTCATCGATTGGGGGCACAAGGTTGTGCCCCCTCCTCGTCCCAGAGGAAGAAGAAGAGTGCCGTTGAAGGGGCAGGAACAGCCCCCAAGGAACAGGGATCAAGGACCAAGCCTGCGGAGTCGAAGAAGGGGGGCAAGAAAAATGCCCCTTCCAAGGCGGCAAGTAAAAATGCGGCGGAGGCGGCTCGTAAAGCCTGGGTATGAGGCCCAAGGGCCCTATACTTCAGGCCAACTTGAACCACTCGGCCAGGGCTCAGGACATGTTGTTCCAAACCCTGGCCGAGTGGAAGGCTGGGTTGGCGATGGCCGCGGAGCCGTTCCTACTCCTCGACTGACCAGCTTGGTTCGGGGACGAGGAGGGCTCCGTGGCGAATATTGGCACCGCAGTACCCCCACACTCCGCCCCACTGGAACGGGGCCGGGGGTTCGTCGGCGTGCTGTGGGGTGAAATAGCGGTGGTGGGGCTCTATGCCCCGCCCAGATGGCCTCTCGCGGAATATGAACAGTACCTGGACCGGGTGGGGGTCTTTGTCTCCCGTTGTTCCCCCCGGCCAGTGCTAGTCCTCGGGGACTTTAATGCCCATGCGTCACTTTGGGGCTCCCCGAGGACAGACGCGAGAGGCAGGGCGGTCGTAAATTATGCGGCGGGGCTAGGACTCCCCCTGCTCAATGTGGGGTCCGTTAGCACCTGCGTGCGTGCCCAGGAGGAGTCTATAGTCGATCTGTCTTTCGCTACGCCCCTGGCCGCGCGTATGGTGCAGAGATGGAGGGTGGTGGAACAGGCGGTCACACTTAGTGACCATCTATACATCCGCCTCGACCTTACCACCACCGCCCACAGCCCCTGTGGACCACCACCGCTACGATGGGCGCTGAAGAGGATGGACGAGGACGTGCTGATCGCTGCAGCCCTCGCTCTGGCCTCGCTGCCAACACCTGCCGGCGGTGTACGACGCCGCCATGCCCCGGGCAAAGAACCTCCCCAGGCGGGCCGCCTACTGTTGGACGGGCGAAATTGGTGATCTGAGACGAGATTGTTTCGCAGCCCGTCGCCAGTTGCAAAGGGCCCGCAGATGAAGCACATTCCGCGACCCAGCGAGGATGGAGGATCTGTACGGGCAGTACCGAGTTTTGGAGACTGCCTACAGGCAGCCATCATGGAGTCTAAATCCGGAGCATGGGACGAGCTCCTAGGCTCTCTCCAGAAGGACCCATGGGGGCGCCCATACAAAATGGTGATGGGCAAGCTAAAGCCCTGGGCGCCCCCGGTCACGGAGAGCCTCGACCCCCAGTTTTTGGGACGGGTAGTCGACACTTTGTTCCCACGAGAGAGGGAACACACCCGCCCCCCGCCGGACCAGGAGGAGGTGGATTGGTCCGACGAACTGGGGGTCACGGAGGACGAGCTGGCCGGGGCGATTAAACGGATGGGGGCCCGAAACACTGCTCCGGGCCCCGATGGCGTCCCCGGCCGTGCCTGGGTGAAGGCTCTACGCGTCCTCGGTCCGAGATTGAGACGCCTCTTCAGCGCCTGCATTAAGGTAGGAGTCTTCCCAGAACAGTGGAAGACGGGGCGGCTAGTCCTCATCCGGAAGGATGGGCGACCCGCCGACAGTCCCTCGGCCTACCGGCCCATCGTGCTGTTGGACGAGGTGGGGAAGTTGTTCGAGCGGATTCTGGTATCCCGCCTCGTCCAGCAGCTGTCCCAGGAGGGTCCCGACTTGGCCGAGTCGCAATATGGCTTCAGGCGGGGGGGCAGCACTATCGACGCAATCCAGTCGATGCGCTCCCGCTGCGACTCGGCCACGTCCCGGGGCAGGGTGGCGTTATGCGTTAGTCTAGACATCGTCAACGCCTTCAACACCCTGCCTCACAGGACAATAAGGAGGGCCCTGATACGCCACAAGGCGCCCCCCTACATGAGGAGGATCGTGGGCGACTACCTCCGGGACAGGAAGTTTGTGTACAGGAGCCGGGATGGCCAGGTGCACGTGGGCTGTGGCGTACCCCAGGGTTCTGCGAAAGGTCCCACACTTTGGGACCTGGGGTACGACCCGGTCTTGCGGGTCGAGCTACAGACCGGTGTGAGCCTCACGTGCTTTGCAGATGATACGCACGTGTTGGCCTTCGGTCGGGGGTGGAAAAGGACTGGCCGCCTCGCCGAGATTCGCGTCGCTGCCGTTGCCGCGGGGATCCGGCGCCTGGGGCTTCAGCTAGCTCCCCACAAAACTGAGGCGATGTGGTTTTACTCGCCTCGGCGTGGGGTTGCGCCACCGCCGCAGTCGGTGGACCATGTGAGTGGAGTCGACGTCCAGGCGGGGAAGGGCCACAGGTACTTGGGCCTCCACCTGGACAGCCACTGGCGCTTCGAGGAGCACTTCGGTCGCCTGGCCCCTAGACTAGATAGGGCAGGCAACGCGCTTGCCCGTCTACTGCCCAATGTCGGGGGGCCCAACGAGAATGTTCGCTGTCTCTACGTGGGGATTGTGCGGAGCATGGCCCGCTATGGTGCACCCATATGGGCGAACGCCCTGATGGATTCCCGGCGCAGCCAGCAACTGCTGCGCCGGGCTGAGAGGAGGATAGCCATCAGGGTAATCAGAGGTTACCGCACGGTCCGCTACGAGGCGGCGATGACCCTGGCGGGGGTTGTCCCCTTCAAGTTCCAGGCGGTGGGTGATGCAAAATTCTTCTGGCGTCTGCGAGCCCTTCGTCTGGACGGGATCCCGCCAGAAGAGATGACCGAAGTTGTTGCTAGGATTAGGCGCCAGGCCCGGCAGGGAGCCCTGGATCCCTGGCGACGCGAGCTCGTCGAGAGCGGCTCCACCGCCCAGCGCGTGACGGGACACCGAGGGGACGTCACCATGCCATCACTGCGGGGCGTGGCGGGACACCGCGCAACATACCCTGGAGCACTGTCCAGCGTTTGCGCGGGCCTGTCATGCCCTGCGGGGCGATGTTGGTGGTGATCTCTCGCCGGCGGCACTTGTAAAAGAGATGCTCGCCGGCAAGAATCAGTGGAGGGCGGGGACCGATTACTGCCAGACGGTCATTGCCCTGAAGGAGGAAGCGGAGCGGGGTCGGGACAGAACCCACCCCATCCGCAGAAGAACGAGGGGCGTCGTCGGGGGAGACCCCCTGACGGCGTCACCTGAGGGGATGGGGCGGTGGGCCGTGAAGATGTTACATACCAGGCTCACCGCCCCCAACGGGGAGAAGAGGCGGGGGGAGCACCCTCTGCCCCTGAAGAGGAGTTCTGTGGTGGGACACCAGTCACTCCCCGGAAGAGG
Source organism: Osmia bicornis bicornis (assembly GCF_907164935.1). NCBI lineage: Eukaryota > Metazoa > Arthropoda > Insecta > Hymenoptera > Megachilidae > Osmia > Osmia bicornis. The sequence continues at coordinate 125,314 of NW_025791069.1, forward strand.
AGCACCGGGGAGGGGCGAATGCCCCTCGCTCAACACCGATCGCGCGGCCCCGCGAAACATATGCGGGGCCGCAGGGGGCCGGGGCTGGGGCCTCGGTCCCTATTGCATGCGGCCCGAGGAGTGCCGTCATCGGGTGTGGCCCCCGATGGCGGCGGAGTTTGGCACGTAGGGGGAGGGCCAGAGCTAGACCCTCCCCCGAACAAGGCGGCGTCAACGCGCCATGGGTGTTTGGGCCCCGGTGTTGTTCGTCAGAGGTCCCAGGGCCCTCCCCAACACACAGCGTAGGCCACCGTGGGGGTTTTAGCCGGTAAAAATCCGGCACTACCCTCGGCTCCTCCCCAGGAGGGCTGGGGGCGTCTTTCGAAGATTTCCCCCACGAGAAAAAAAAAAGGTTTCAGGGGGAATCCATTGTGGATCTGGGCTGGGCGTTCCCTGTGGCCGGGCGCATGGTGTAAAATTGGAGGGTGGCGGCGAGGGAGACGCTGAGTGATCATCTCTACATCACCTTCAGCTACTCCCTCCCCGACGCCCCCAGGCCGGCGCGTTGCCCGCTACTGCGTCGCTGGGTGCTGAAGAGGCTGGACAAGGACATTCTGATGGCCGCAGCCCTTGCCGGGCCGTTCGCGGACGTTGAGGGGGAGGCCAAGTGGTTCCGGGAGGCGATGACCGCAATATGCGACACCGCCATGCCCCGGGCCCCGCGCCTGCCCCACCGGAGGGCGGTGTACTGGTGGTCGGGCGACATTGCGGATCTCCGATCGGAGTGTCAGCACGCCCGGCGCCAGTGGCAGCGCGCCCGAATGGCTCGAGTCCGCGACCCGGCGAGGGAGGATCTGCTGAGGGGCACGTACCAGGTATTCGTGGTAGCCCTGAGGCAGGCCATCAGGGACGCGAAATCCCGGGCGTGGGAGGAGCTCCAGGGCTCTCTGGACGAGGACCCGTGGGGGCGCCCTTACCGGATGGTCATGGGCAAGCTCCGCGCACGGGCGCCCCCGGTCTCGGAGAGCCTGGACCCCCAGTTGCTGACGCGGGTAATAGACACCCTTTTCCCACGTTCCGGGGGACGTCGCACCCGAGCCACCAGCAAGGGCCGGCGGAGCCCGTCGCCTGGTCCGCCGACCTGGGGGTCACAGAGGAGGAGCTGGACGATGCCGTCAGAAGGCTCGGGGCCAAGAACACCGCTCCGGGCTTGGACGGCATCCCCGGCCGCGCCTGGGTTATCGCGTCCGGCGTCATAGGTCCGAGGCTGTGCCGCCTCTTCAGCGCCGCTTTGGGGCAGGGGGTGTTCCCCTCGATTTGAAAGGAAGTGCGGCTGGTCCTCCTCCGAAAGGACGGCTCATTGTGCTATTGGACGATGTGGGAAAGCTCCTCGAGCGTGTCATCGCAAACCGCCTCGTCCACCACCTGTCGAGCGTTGGCCCCGATCTGGCCGACATCCAGTTCGGGTTTCGCGAGTGTCGCAGCACCATCGACGCTATCCAGCGGGTGCGTACCCTCGCCGAGTCGGCCACGTCCCGGGGTGGGGTGGTGCTGGGCGTCTCCTTGGACGTTACAAACGCGTTCAACACCCTGCCCCGTGGGACGATACGGGGGGCGCTGGTTCACCACAACGTCCCCCCGTATCTACAGAGCATCATCGCGGCCTTCCTGAATGACAGGTGGATACTGTACACGCGCCGGGACGGTACGCTGCACTGGAGAGAGGTCGACCGCGGAGTGCCCCATGGGTCCAAACTGGGCCCCCCCTTATGGAACGTGGGGTACAACGCGGCGCGGCGGGTGAACCTCCCGCCCGGGGTGTGGGCCACGGTATTCGCAGATGACTACTGGTGGCCACCGGACGGGACTGGTTGAGGACCTGCCGTCGTGACGAAGTGGGGTTCGCCATCGTGTGGAGAGCGATCCGGGGGCTGGGTCTGGCGCTGGTTCCTCACAAGACCGAGGCCATGTGGTACTTCGAGCCTCGGTGTGGGGTAGCCCCTCCGGCCCAGCTCTGGCTCGAGGTCGACGGGTGCCGGATCGTTATCGGCCGGGGTCTTCGATACCTCGGCCTGTATCTCGACAGCCACAGGCGGTTCGATGTTCACTTTGACCGCCTGGCTCCCCGATTGGAACAGGTGGCGACCAATCTTGGCCGCCTGTTGCCCAACCTCGGGGGGCCGGGAGTGAGGGTTCGCCGCCTATACGTGGGAATCGTCCGGTCCATAGCCCTAAACGGGGCTCCGGTATGGGCCGGCGATCTGGCGGTCAGCAGGCACAGCTGCACTCTGCTGCGGCGGGTGGAGCGCCGGCTGGCCATCAGGATCGTGTGGGGCTACTGCACGATTCCCTACGAGGGGGCGATTGTCCTGGCGGGTCTCATCCCACTCCGGTACCAGGCGGAGGTCGAATGCAGTACATACTGGTATTCGCGAGCCCTCCGTCAGGCCGGGGGAGACTCGCCGGGGCCGACGATCGAGGAACACCGGAGCCAGGCCCGACTGGTCGCGGCGGAAAGGTGGCAGCGATCCCTAGCAGAGGGGGCTGCCGCCGGAAGCCGCGCCGTCGGGGCGGTCCTGCCGATGATATCGGAGTGGCGGGACCGCGGCCACGGCCGTCTGTCGTTCCGGGTCACGCAGGTACGCTCCGGACATGGGGTGTTCGGGCAGTTCCTGTGCCGGAGGAGCAGGGAATGGATCCCCCACTGTTGGCTCTGCGGGGCGGCGCGGGACACCGCACAACACACGCTGGCGGAGTGCCCGGTGTTTGCAGTGGCCCGCCTCGCCCTGACGGCAGAATAAGGGGAGGATCTCTCGCCGGCAGGCGTCATGAGACAGATGCTTGCCGGCGAGACAGAATGGAGGGCCGTGACCACCTTCTGCGAGGAGGTCATGGCGCTCAAAGAGAGGCCCGAGCGGGATCGCGAAAGGTACGATCCCGCTCGGTGAGTTCGCGGACGTGGGACGCGACGACGTCGCCAGGATCCGCCGCCGTAAGGGGCGCGGGGGGGCGATGACGGCTTTCGCTGTTTGCCCCCCCGGCGCGACGGATGCGGGCCGGGTCAGTGTAGCGGCAGGGCCCGTGTGCCCTCCCGCCTCCTGGGGATATCTTACGGGGGGTCTTTCTTGTGGGGGCGGGAGGGGTCGCGGTGTACCCTCCCGCCCCGGACGAAATGAGTCCGGACCCCGGTCAGACTCGGCGGCGTGCGGGTGGGGAACCCGTTCTCAATCAGGAGGCCCCTCGCCGTCCGCCTCGGGAGGGGGGGCCGGGTGACTCCGGGCGGAGAGTGGCGATTTCCCTCCCACGTTGGGAGTGGCGCTGGCCCCCGCAGGGGGGGTGCAGCGGAGCCGAGGGAGTCCCCCTGGAGGGTGGCCGGCCACGGCTCACCGCAGCCCACAGGGGGACGATTCGGCGGGCAGCAGGCGCCCTGTTTGTGCGCCCTGTCTGGGCGCCATTGCACCCGGACCCGGAGTGTAGCCGGCACCGGAAGCCGGCGGAGCGAAGTGCTGCGCCTGATCTTCCTCGCGGGCGGGCGGTGGGTTGCTCCTCCCCGTAGCCTGTGAGGAGATCGAGGAGCCGGGACTACAGGCGGTGCGGGCTGGGGGGCCCGGCCGCCATTGCACGCAGTTCCCCCGCGATGGAGCCGGCACCGGGTGCGACCCCTGGTGCCGGCTGGGGGAGTTGTTACATCCCCGGTGAGGTGCGCCTTCAGCGCACGGCGGGGGAGGCTCCGGAGTTATTGTAATCAGGTCCCGAAACCTCTGCCATACGCCAGAGGAGGTCGCCGTGGGGTTTTGGTCAGTAGGAATCTGACACTCCCCCGCTGCCCTCCCCCAGGGGCACGGGGTGTCTTATGCAAGATTTCCCGACGAAAAAAAAAAGGTTAGGTTCGGTTAGGTTAGGTTGGAGGCTCGTGCTGGCTGCCGAGCTGGTCGGACGTGTCGTTCGAGGGTCCCGTGGCCTGCCAGGCATCTGGCGCTGCGGGGTTGCATCGTTATTTGTTTCCTTAATTTTTCTTGATTTTCTACAACTTCTTCGGTTTTTCTTCTGTTTTGCAACATCAGTAATTCCTACGATTTCGCGACCTCTGTGGCCCTTGTTGTGCTTCGCGGCGCCTCACGACTATGTGGATACTAAGTGCTAGGTTATCTTCTTTGGTGCATGTCTGTGCGCGTTCTTTTTGTGTTTGCCCGTAATCTGTGCGGTTGTATGAGTGTTACCGAAGTGTACCAGTGATACGAGCTCGCTTCACTAATGTTTTACTGCAAGCGTGCTTTGCGGTTCTATTTCGAGATATATCGAGATATTTAAAAGTTCCGAAGCCGTACCAACATTATAAGGAAGAAGAAACACTGTAGCCCCTTTCCTTGAGGTAACTCTGCACTATTCTAAACTGTATTCACTATTCCGAGCTGTAAATGCCCCTTCCAGCGCAGCTGTGCAGAAGAAGAACAAGAAGAAGAAATGTCTCGGAATATGTGCGTGACGCCCCTTTCTCCCCTGTCTCGAAAACGGTGCGAGCTATGGCAAAATGTTAAGAGACCTTTTTTGTAGGAAATTAAATTTCCTACTATTTGTGTTGTACGACATTTTTTGATCAGATGCGTAGTTTTGGAGCTATGGCTCCAAAAAACGCGGAATTTCACTGCGAATCGTTTCCAATTTAAGAAAATTATCCTTCAATAACGTCCAATGTTTATAATTAACACCCCGAACACCGGAAACACGACGTCGAAATGCCGCGTAACACGGACATCACGTTTTCGTTATGTAACAATAAATTAACACAATATTTAATCAAAAGACGACACAATAGCACTTCCGAAAACATAATAAAAATGATTTTACCAAAAAACGCGAATAACTAAGCCGCTATCCACCGCGTTGAAAATCTAACCACGGAGCGACCACGAAACACGTCCGCTCTCCTCGACGCGTCGAGCGGGAATCCAACCTTTTTTTTCGTGGGGAAATCTTACATAAGCCCCCCGTCATTGCCCGGGGGAGGGCAGCGGGGGAGTGTCAGATTCCTACTGACTAAAACCCCACGGCCACCTCCTCTGGCGTATGGCAGAGGCTCCCGGACGTGATTACTATAACTCCGGAGCCTCCCCCGCCGTGCGCTGAAAGCGCCCCTCACCAGGGGACTAACGCCCAGCCCGTACCGCCTGTAGTCCCCGCGCCTCGATCTCCTCACAGGCTACGGGGAGGAGCAACCCCCCGCCCGCCCGCGAGGAAGATCAGGCGCAGCACTTCGCTCCGCCGGCTTCCGGTGCCGGCTACACCCCGGGTCCGCGTGCAATGGCGCCCACACGGCGCTCCGGCCCGCCGAGTCGTCCCCCTGTGGGTTGCGGTGAACCGTGGCCGGCCACCCTCCAGGGGGACTCCCTCGGCTCCGCTGCACCCCCCCTGTGGGGGCCAGCGCCACTCCCAGCGTGGGAGGGAGACGCTACTCTCCGCCCGGAGTCACCCGGCCCCACAGAGGCGGTCGGAGAGGGGCCCCCGATTGAGAGCGGGGTCGCCACCCGCCCGCCCCCGGGTCCGACCGGGGTCCGGGCTCATTTCGTCCGGGGCGGGAGGATACACCGCGACCCCTCCCACCCACCAAGAAACACCCCCCGTAAAATCTCCCCAGGAGGCGGGAGGGCACGCGGGCCCTCCCGCTACACTAACCCGTCCCGCATCGGTCGCGCCCGAGGGGCAAACAGCGAAAGCCGCCATCGCCCCCCCGCCCCCCTTATGGCGGCGGATCCCTGCGACGTCGTCGCGTCCCACGTCCGCGACCTTCTCGAATGGGGTCGTACCTTTCACGATCCCGCTCGGACCTCTCCTTGAGGGCCATGACCTCCTCACAGAAGGTGGTCACGGCCCCCCATTCTGTCTCGCCGGCAAGCATCTGTCTCACGACGCCTGCCGGCGAGAGATCCTCCCCTGTTTCTGCCGTCAGGGCGTGGCGGGCCACCGCAAACAACGGGCACTACGCCAGCGTGTGCTGTGCGGCGTCCTGCGCCGCCCCGCAGAGCCAACAGTGGGGGGTCCATTCCCTGCTCCTCCGGCACAGGAACTCCCCGAACACCCCGTGACCGTAGAGCACCTGCGTGACCCGGAACGACAGGGCGCCGTGGCCGCGGTCCCGCCACGGCGATATCATCGGCAGGACCGCCCCGACGGCGCGGGTTCCGGCGGCAGCCCCCTCTGTTAGGGATCTCTGCCACCTTTCCGCCGCGACCAGTCGGGCCTGGCTCCGGTGTTCCTCGACCGTCGGCCCCGGCGGGTCCTCCACGGCCTGGCGGAGGGCTCGCGAATACCAGTATGTACTGGATTCAACCTCCGCCTGGTACCGGAGTGGGATGAGACCCGCCAGGACCATCGACCCTCGTAGGAGATCGTGCAGTAGCCCCGCACCATCCTGATGGCCAGCCGGCGCTCCACTCGCCGCAGCAGAGTGCAGCTGTGCCTGCTGACCGCCAGATCGCCGGCCCATATCGGAGCCCCGTATAGGGCTATGGACCGGACGATTCACACGTATAGGCGGCGAACCCTCACTCCCGGACCCCCGAGGTTAGGCAACAGGCGGCTAAGATTGGTCGCCACCTGTTCCAATTGGGGAGCCAGGCGGTCGAAGTGAACATTGAACCGCCAGTGGCTGTCGAGATACAAACCGAGGTATCGAAGAGCCCGGCCGATCACGATCCGGCACCCGTCGACCTCGAGCTAGAGCTGGACAGGAGGGGCTGCCCCTCGCCGAGGCTCGAAGAACCACATGGGCTCGGCCTTGTGAGGAGCCAGCGCCAGACCCAGCGCCCGGATCGCTCTTCGCACGATGGCGACCCACACCTCGGCACGGCGGCAGGTCCTCAACCAGTCCCGCCCGGCGGCCAGCAGGTAGTAATCATTTGCGAATAGCGTGGCCCACACCCCGGGCGGGAGGATCACCCGCAGCGCCGCGTTGTATCCCACGTTCCATAAGGGGGGGCCCAGTTTGGACCCCTGGGGCACTCCGCAGTCGACCTCCCTCCAGTGCAGCGTACCGTCCGGCCCGTGTACAGTATCCGCCTGCCATGCAGGAAGGCCCCGATGATCCTCTGCAGATACGGGGGGACGTTGTGGTGAACCAGCGCCCCCCGTATCGTCCCATGGGGCAGGGTGTTGAACACGTTTGTAACGTCCAAGGAGACGCCCAGCGCCACCCCACCCCGGGACGTGGCCAACTCGGCGAGGGTGAGCACCCGCTGGATAGCGTCGATGGTGCTGCGACCCTCGCGAAATCCGACCTGGATGTCGGCCAGATCGGGGCCAACGCTCGACAGGTGGTGGACGAGACGGTTTGCGATGACACGCTCGAATAGCTTTCCCACCTCGTCCAACAGCACGATGGGCCGGTAGGCCGATTCCACTGTTCTGGGAAGACTCCTACCTTAATGCAGGCGCTGAAGAGGCGTCTCAATCTCGGACCGAGGACGCGTAGAGCCTTCACCCAGGCACGGCCGGGGACGCCGTCGGGGCCAGGAGCAGTGTTTTGGGCCCCCATGAGTTTAATCGCCCCGGCCAGCTCCTCCTTCGTGACCCCCAGTTCGTCGGACCAAACCACCTCCTCGTAGTCCGGCGGGGGGCGGGTGTGTTCCCTCTCTCGTGGGAACAAAGTGTCGACTACCCGCCCCAAAAACCGAGGGTCGAGGCACTCCGTGACCGGGGGCGTCCAGGGCCTAAGCTTGCCCATCACCATTTTGTATGGGCGCCCCCATGGGTCCTTCTGGAGAGAGCCTAGGAGCTCGTCACATGCCCGGAATTTAGACTCCTTGATGGCCGTCTGCAGGGTAGTTTCCAAAACTCGGTACTGCCCGTACAGATCCCCCTCCCTCGCTGGGTCGCGGAATGTCCTTCTTCTGCGGGCCCTTTGCAACTGGCGACGGGCTGCGAGACAATCTCGTCTCAGATCACCAATTTCGCCCGTCCACTAGTAGGCGGCCCGCCTGGGGAGGTTCTTGGCCCGGGGCATGGCGGCGTCGCACACCGCCTTCATGGCTCCCCGGAACCATTCTACATCCTCCCCAATGTCCGCGACCGGCCCGGCAGGTGTTGGCAGTCAGGCCAGCGCGAGGGCTACAGCCATCAGCACGTCCTCGTCCATCCGCTTCAGCGCCCACCGTAGCGGTGGTGGTCCACAGGGGCGGCGGGCGGTGGTGGTAAGGTCGAGGCGGATGTATAGATGGTCACTAAGTGTGACCGCCTCTTCCACCACCCTCCATCTCTGCACCATACGCGCGGCCAGGGGAGTCGCGAAGGACAAATCGACTATAGACGCCGCCCTGGGCATCCACGCAGGTGCTAACGGACTCCACATTGAGCAGGTGGAGTCCTAGCCCCCCCGCCCAATTTACGACCGCCCTGCCGCTCGCGTTTGTCCTCGGGGAGCCCCAAAGTGACGCATGGGCATTAAAGTCCCCGAGGACTAGCACTGGCCGGGGGGAGAACGGGAGACAAAGTCCTCCACCCGGTCTAGGTACTGTTCATATTGCGCGAAAGGCCATCTGGGCGAGGCATAGAGCCCCACCACCGCTATTTCACCCCACAGAACGCCGACGAACCCCCGGCCCCGTTCCAGTGGGGCGGGGTGTGGAGGCACTGCGGTGCCAATAATCGCCACGGAGCCGTCCTCGTCCCCGAACCAATCTGGTCTGTCGAGGACTCGGCACGGCTCCGCGGCCATCGCCAACCCAGCCTTCCACTCGGCCAGGGTTTGGAACGACATGTCCTGAGCCCTGGCCGAGTGGTTCAAGTTGGCCTGAAGTATAGGGCCCTTGGGCCCCATACCTAGGCCTTACGAGCCGCCTCCGCGGCATTTCTACTCGCCGACTTGGCAGGGGGATTTTTCTTGCCCCCCTTCTTCGAAACCGCAGGCTTGGTCCCTGATGCCTGTTCCTTGGGGGCTGTTCCTGCCCCTTCAACGGCACTCTTCTTCTTCCTCTGGGAGGAGGAGGGGTCACAACCTTTTGCCCCCAATCGATGCCCCGCGGGCCGCCCCAGGTCCGCACAGAGGAGGCACTGCGGGGTGGCGCTACACTTGCTGGCCACGTGGCCCGACTCTCCGCACGCATAGCAGCGGTCGGACCTATCAGCTTCGCAGGTGCATTGCTGCCTAACATGCCCTCTTTCCAGGCAGCGAAAGCACTGCAATGGCCGCGGTGGTAGCGCCTGTATTCTGGCCGAGGACCACCCGACCAGAACCCTCCCAGAGGCGGATCACTTTTTGAGTGCCGCTAGAGGTCATCTCGCCCAGACAGTCCCCATCCTTTGGGGGGAGGTGCGAATCTCCCCCATTTTAATTTCTTCAGCGGAACAACCCCCCGCAGCGGCCAATGCGGCCGCCACCTCCGCCGGGGTGACCGGGTCGTCGGGACCGGTCACCCTAACCTCGCCCATTTTTATGGGGCGGGCAACCCTCACCTCGGTGCCACTGAACACCTGGCGGAGTCGGTCAGCCAACTTGTCAGCTTTCTCCGTCCTGTCCTCCCCAGGTAACTCGAGGACCAAGCCACCGGTCCTAGCTCTTCTGGGCATCAACGCCGTGATGCCCAGCTCCTCCTACTTGACCCGCCCCCGGGCCATCAGCATTGCCTGGGCGTATCAGACCTTAGCCTCGGCAGCTAGGTTGAGGGTGACCGCCGCAGTACGAGGAGGGCGGGGGGCCTTCTGCTTGGCAGGTTGGGCCCCTTGCCCCTTAATCGCCGTTGCCGCCCCTCTCTTCTGCCCCTTCTGGGCAACCACCTTGGAGCTATGGGAGGGAGGGGCCTTGGCCGCTGCCGCGATCTTCTGTGCAGCTTTAGCGCGGCGGCCGACCACCGTCATCCAGGTCCCATCCGCCGTCCTCCGATGTTCTTCGACAATCCGGGCCATTCTAGCCTCCACAAACGATGCCGGTTGGTCGGGTGCTGAGGAGGGTCCCGGCAACGGCTCCGTGGCAGGGAGGGTCCTATACCGCACCCGCCTCTTAGCTTCCTTCCTCGATGCAGTGGGGATGGTCGCAGCCGTAGCTCCCCTCTTAACATGCTCCGCCCCCTTAGGCGGGGGCTGGACGGCTGCAATAGCGGCTTTGAACTCCGCCCGGAGCCCCGTCGGGCCCATTTCGAGGAGAGCCGCAAATCCCCTCATCAGGTCGGGCTCGATGCCACAAACCTTCCCCTCCTCTTTTCCAGGTGCAGCAGCTGGGATTGGGATTTGCACCACCGGACATTCAGGCGGGCAAGACGGTAAGTCGAAAGCTTCGACTGCGTCCTTCCTCCTTTTCCTGCCCGCCTCTTCGTCAGACAACGGCGAGCCGGGCCTAGCCGACCTTTTGGTTGGGCCGGGGCCTTCAGGCGCCGGCACCTCTGTGGCAGCGACCCTGCACGTAATGTCTGCTAGGCTATTTTGCAGGATGTTGATTTGGGCCTCCTGGGCAGCCAGTTGTTCCTCCCGCAGCTTCAGCTGTTCGCGAAGCTCCTTCACCTCTTTATCGGCCCTGGCAGGTGCAGCCCTGATTCCCGCTTCCGTGTGGATGGCCTTAAGGTAGCGGGAGGCCATCCTCAGCTTGCGAACAAATGTCCCTTTCAGCCCCTTGGAGACGCCCGCGATCTTGTCGATGTCGCGACAGAACTCCAAGGACTGCGCAATAAGGTCGCGCATGGGGACTCGGTTCTATAGGGTCCTCGTTAGGATCGAGCACCCTCCTCTCCTCCAGCAGGTCAAGTTCCCGGCGCTGAACATCCAGGACTCTCTGCTTAGCCGCTGCGGGCCACACGTACTGACCCGTGGTCGGCGGGCGACCCCTCTTGCTCGTGCGCCGTGCCTCCAGAGATACTGCCGAGGAGATTGACTCGTCCGAGTCCAAGTCCACCTCACTCTCTCTGGTTGCGGGGGCATCAGAAGCCGCCGGGGAAACTCCGGCCCCTCCTCGTACCGGCCTGAGGTGAGGCCACTATACATCCGCCCTAGTTAATCGGACGGATAGGCGGCGCGCATCCGTTACCCTGCTAGTGCTGGGCTGCGCCATATCCTCCGCGCCCGTTTCTCGTCTCGCGTCCTGTTGATCAGCCGCAGTCGTCGTCGGTACGTCCCGTCCAGTGTTTGTTGTTGTTGTTGGCGTTTTTAGTTTCAAGTCATCCATAGTGTTCCCACGAGTGGGTCGGTCTGTGGGTCCACCCGGGCAGAGCCGCCATATCCGGGTAACGCTAGTACACCTGGGGGGTCGCCAGATACCCCGGGGTTGGCCGCTAGAGACTGATGCACCCATCAGCCACCCCTGCCGCTGACTCCAGGCGCGCCCTTATCACCGCATACCGCAGCTTGGGGCTAGAGATTTTTTATAGCGTTTGTCATTCTCGCGGGCCGGCCAATAAAAGCAAGCCCCCAGTTTCAGCGAAACGTGACCACTGGGTTACGGTGTAATTGCTTGGGCACTCCGGGTTCGCTACCCGCACCCGACCGCCACGCAGCCTGGCCCCTGGAGAACTGAACGACGCTGCAGCCACCTTTTCGCCTCTCCGACCCAGGCCTTACCGGCAAGGGAGGCCCGGCCACGATCCGTAGATCCCACCGGAATCGCCCCGGGTCATCTGCGAGGCTACTTCGACAGCAGCAAACGCCCCCCTTTCAGTCGCCTTGTACGACAGGCATGGGTTACCGTGTCTGTATTCTATCCCCCAGTCACAGGGGAGGTTTTGATGGGTTTTCCTTCCCTTGGTGTTTGGTCTGCAGGAGCTATTTTATTTCACTCCTACCCTCCATGCACTCCGAAAAGTGCATGGCGAGCATTCCCCTTACCGTACGGTAAGGCACAGTATTTTTCTTCGGCCACGACCAGTAACCGAAGTAAGCCCATTCCGGGTGGTCGCGCCATGTGTTCACCTGCCAGGGCAGGAGCTTGCCCTTCGACACGGCCAGGAACCGGGACATCGTATCTCCACGGCTGGCCGTGTCCATCTTCGTCCACCATGGTTGGTTGATAATGATGATGTGGCGTATCCTAGATGTCATTACGCCCACCTGACCTTCCACGAGGGCAGGCCATTTTTCTTCAGCAACGATCGGCACCGGGGGGACATCGACCCGTCGTGACCGCGCCACCTCTTCGCCTGCCTAGCACTATTGCCAGGACAGGGGTGACTCTTCGGCCACCACCAGGAACCGGAGCTCCTCTTCAACGGGTGATCGCGCCATGTGTTCACTTGTTTTAACAGGGCTTGCTCTTCAGCACAGCCCGGGCCCGGGACGAGTCCTTTCCCCGGGTGACTGCGCCACATCTTATTAGGCTGCAATCCTCGATGACCTGTCCCATACATACTTTACACACACACACACACACACACTCATGACAAGCATAGCGCTTCGAGTAGCGCTTCGAATGCCCCAAATATGCAACGATAAATAATGAATAAATAATGAGTACAGAATAAATGAACAAATAAATGAATAAATGAATGAGTGAATGAATAAATAAATAATGAATGATGTATAGGAATTAATAAGCACATGAAGCCCATGAACATAATAGAGGAGCCCATACATTCAATAACAGCTGTCATAATAAGCATACTGAACATACTAAACATACTAAAACCGGTTAAATCAAATCACAAATACAACGGGAAATAAATATATATATGCATCTAATGCATCTAATGCAATAGAGCAGTTAATGAATAGTTAACAGTAAAAGAAACAATAAGTAATATGAGAACGTGAGAAACTGTGAAGTAAACATAAGTAGTATTGCACGCAAGCAGGCAAGCGAGCATATGTGCACTGGACATAAGCAAATGACCAACAAAACCCCCAAAACCTAAAACGTCACCCATACATACATACAGTCGAGCAGCCAAATAGCAGAAGAGGAATATTTAACATTCAATACTAGCGCACAATATAATCACATAAAATTAAACTCAAGATAAACCATAAATTTGAGATGAAATAAACCAAGGATGTGAACCGTAAAGTAAAATAAAGTCGCCAGACAGATAGCAAATAGCAAGCCAGCCATGAGAGAAGAGAAGCAAACATAACATAACATAGAATGCTACTAATTATTATCAGAGGTAAAGGTAAATAAGGTACAGTATAAAATATAGAATATAGGGTATAACCAGAAAGTAAGCTGGGAAGAAAATAAATAGGCGAGCGTAATGTAATACTAATAATTGAAGCCACTTATTGAAACTATTAAGTTACTTAAATTTACTTGCAGGAACATTTACGCGACCACAACCTCAACGTGGTTGGCAAGCGAACATGATGGAGTACAATCAATGATCAAATGAAGGCAATAAAAAACAATTAGAAATTATTGCGAGCAAATCATCAATAAAGATAAGTAGCAACATATACCTCATAATGAGAATAATAGGAAGAGACAGAACTGTTAACATCAGAAATTAACCATAGTATTAAATGTAAAATGTAACATAATCCTAGTCTATTTGCAGGAAGCCCTAACGCCAGCCAATGGAAGTGGAGGTAGAGTGTAATTAACGGATAACAGGAGAAGAGAATACCCATCTGATATAATATGGGGAGTACATGAGACCTAAATCGGCATAAACCATAAGGCAGATCAAACACTTCATATAGTTATGAATTGAGTAGATTAGATTGTTACTGGATTATAATACCGCTCCGATAAGTATGGTATTAATATTAATACTGATACAGGTGTTACGCCCCGGCGGAAATTTTGAAATTTATCCGCCTTGCGTCCCTTATCAAGCCTTTCGAGGTTCCGAGGATTTCTCATGTAAGGGTCGTGAGGTGGGTGTTTCACTTTTCCGCCAATCTTTTCATTCCTCCTCTACCTTGTACATACTTGTCAAGCCTTTCGAGGTTCCGAGGATTTCTCATGCAGGGGTGTACAAGGAAGAGTTTGAGTTTAATTCTTTTCTATTTTTGACTTCTTCTATTGCTTTCTCTTCTTTATTCTACTCTACCCTGGAATCGTGTATCTTGTCAAGCCCTAGGGTTCCGAGAATTCTCATGCGAGGTACACGAGGAAAGGTCATTTCTGTTTCCTTCTTTACAATAGCTTACGTGACCCTCCTTGAAACTATCGTCGCCAACCATCGAAATACAAGCGTTAACCCGCTCGGCACTGGTGGCAGCGATACCAACCATCGCGCTCAGAATAGGGTAAAAAGTATAGGGAATTGCCTTTCAATCTTCTAGTTGAAATAGCAGCACTCTCCTTTCTTTTACGTATTAGCCCTTTTACGTTGCGCCGTCGCACGCGCAACGTAACACAGGTAAGTCGATGCAATACAGCGCGTGGTGAAAACTAATCAATAATAAACAATCAACAATAAACCCCACATACAACCATATTACTACTAAATCATAATATAAAGGTACAAGAAAACTAAACTACACTACAATAGATCAAAATTACTATGAACATATGTGTATATATAATATGTAACGAAAACACTCCAAATATAATCAATTTAATAAGTATACCGATGTAGATAATTAATTAAACTCCTCATACCATAGTCAGCTTAAATGATGCAATTCCATTAAACCCCCTTTAATACCAATTAATAGAAAAGGCATATGGGTGCTAAACCAAGCCAGACACTCCTATAAGAAAGTCATATGAGATCCACGGTCAAGAAATTCAAAGAATTTAAGGAACCATAACGCATATATGTATGTATAGAAATCCATAAAGACATTGTATCATGCAGGACGGACTACCGCAGCGTATGCCTCCCTGAGCACCAGCCGTGTTAACCAATACTGAACTAACACTTTCCAAATCAGAATCAAAATCAGAATTAGAATTGTAATTAAGAAAGGGTAATTAATGTACAAAAGATTGCATAAAGTACCGTAAGTATTCAAAATACACAGATTCACAACTGTCACAGCTGCACTAGAATTGAATTAAACATAGTATGCAAAACAGTATCCTGAGGGGGTGTACGAAGAGCTACAAAAGAGCAGTAAATAATATTATAGGAACATGGAACGTAAAACGTAACACTCAATTGAAGAAGAAGTCACTGAAACATGTCAAGTGACCAAGAATAAAAATAAGAAAAGAATAAGGATAGTGAATAGTGAACGGCCAACAATCAACCAATAAACCAATAAACCAATGTCGTTACACGTCATTCATATCTAAATTGCTAAAGGATATATGATACATCTTATAGTCTACAATTAATTGACAATGCCTGGGAGCCCAAACAACCCCCGAAAGCTCAGAAACAATGCATGATACTACAAGAGGAACTAAGGAGCTAAGAACTGAGAAACAAGAAACCAGAATCAGAATCAAACCCACCCTCAAAATATGCAAAGGGATTATAAACGCAATATACGCATATGATATAAACTCATTAATCCATCCAATTCAGATAGACTCTTCTAAATTCCATAATACAAGACCCATTAAACTAAGTCAAATAAATATAACCGCAAATATAGTCGCATATATAATCATTAACCTCCTTACAATCTCGAACACTTTTGAACACATAGATTGCAAATTGTAAATTGCAAATTGTAAATTGTAAGCGATTGCGTCCATACAAATGCAAAAGGAATAAAAATTTACACCGAAAGATGTATAAGGATAAATCAAAGCACGCCTCGCAAGCATCCAAGTTTCCGCCACTCTCGTACAGGGACTTTCCAACAAGCAGGCAACTGGGCAGCATGCATCGATTCAGAGAAAAGAAGAGAGATCCATATTGGGGCCTTGCAAGACAACACAATCAGCCAGCGTCGTCGCTCCAAACGACAATAAAGTGCCGTTCAAAACGAACGTCTTACCGATTAGGTAAGGAAGAGGAAACACTGTGGCTCCTTTCTTTGCGGTAACTCTGCACTATTCTAAGCTGTATTCACTATTCCGAGCTCCAAATGCCACTTCTAGCGCAACTGTGCAGAAGAAGAACAAGAAGAAGTAGAAATATCTCGGAATATGTGCGTGAGGCCCCTTTCCTCGATGTAAATCTGCAAATATCTCGGATACGGTGCGAGCTATTGCAAAATGTTAAGAGAACTTTTTTGTACAAAATTAAATTTCTTACTATTTATGTTCTATGAGATTTTTTGATCAGATGCATAGTTTTGGAGCTATGGCTCCAAATAACGCGGAATTTCACTGCGAATCGTTTCCAATTTACGAAAATTATACTTAAATAATGTCCATTGTTTATAATTAACACCCCGAACACCGGAAACACGATGTCGATATGCCGCGTAACACGCACATCACGTTTTCGTTATTTAACAATAAATTAACACAATATTTAATGAAAAAACGACACAATAGCACTTGCGAACACATAATAAAAATGATTTTACCAAAAGACGCGAATAACTAAGCCGCTATCCACCGCGTTGAAAATCTAACCACGGAGCGACCACGAAACACGGCCGCTCTCCTCGACGCGTCGAGCGGGAACCCAACCTTTTTTTTTTTTTTCGTGGGGAAATCTTACATAAGACCCACCGCTACCCCTAGGGGAGGGCAGCGGGGGAGTGTCAGATTCCGACTGACCAAAACCCCACGGCGACCTCCTCTGGCGTATGGCAGAGGCGCCGGGACCTGATTGCTATAACTCCAGAGCCTCCCCGCCATGCGCTGAAAGCGCCCCTCACCGGGGGAGTAACAACTCCCCCAGCCGGCACCAGGGGTCGCACCCGGTGCCGGCTCCATCGCCGGGGAACTGCGTGCAATAGCGGCCGGGCCCCCCAGCCCGTACCGCCTGCAGTCCCCGCGCCTCGATCACCCCACAGGCTACGGGGAAGAGCAACCTCCGCCTGCCCGCGAGGAAGATCGGGCGCTGTCCTTCGCTCCGCCGGCTTCCGGTGCCGGCTACACCCCGGATCCGCGTGCAATGGCGCCCAGACAGGGCGCCCGCGGCCCCCTGGGGGGGCCAGCGCCACTCCCAGCGTGGGAGGGTGAGGCCACTCTCCGCCCGTAGTCACCCGGCCCACCAGTGGCGGACGGAGAGGGGCCCCCGATTTGGAACCGGGTCCCCACCCGCCCGCCCCCTGGTCCGACCGGGGTCCGGGCTCATTTCGTCCGGGGCGAGAGGGTACACCGCGACCCCTCCCGCCCCCAAGCAACACCCCCGTAAAAATATTTCTCCCAGGAGGCGGGAGGGCACGCGGGCCCTCCCGCTACACTACCCCGTCCCACATCCGTCGCACCGGAGGGGCAAATAGCGAAAGCCGCCGGCGCCCCCACCCCCCCGCACTCCTTACGGCGGCGGATCCCTGCGGCGTCGTCGCGTCCCACGTGGTCCGTGGAACCTAACCTAACCTAACCTAACCTAACCTAACCTAACCTAACCTAACCTAACCTAACCTTTTCTTTTTAAATATTTTGACAGCAAGAAAATACATTTACGTAAGCGAGGAACCCGTCGGGTTCGGAGGGGTCTCGGGCAGTGTGGGACTCAACGGTACATACCAAAACAAGTTTCCCTGAGTTGGATCGTTACAGTACCCCAATACCCACTGAAAACTTGCTCCGTATCGGCCACAGATACCTCCGGCAACGCCAGAGGGCTTTAATGGAGAGCATTTTGTGTAGCCACGCTGTTGCTTACACATCGATCGACTCGGACGACCTAAAGGCGTTCAGTCGTCCAAAAACGTCGCGGGTAAGCCCCAGCGCACCTCCGTTTATAACGCAGGCTATTTTGACCGACGGTGATTTCATTTAGCCACAGAAGGTATAGAGTGCGTTGGTGGACACTCTACAGCCGCTGTGCGTACACACCGCCGGAACTGTGCATTATCGTTGCAGAATCATTTTTCCCAACCCGTATGTTTCCGCAGGAGATGTGTCGGATTGAGCTGAGCCGCTTGGTCACCAGAGGCCGCAACACACTTTTGGGCGGGCTAAGCCTCTCGATGGGCGGATCTCAGCCTGGGAGAAGTCGCGAAAACGAAGGAGTGCTCGCATGAATGCGAGAGTGAGGAGAGCCCGAGCCGCCTGGACACCAGCGACCGCTTCACACATTTGGGTGAGCTAAGCCTCTCGATGGGCGGATTTCGGGCCTGGTATTGGTTACGCGCACTGCGGAATGCACGCATGATATCGAGCGAAAGGAAGACTTGGGTTGCCTGGACACCATCGACCGCAACACACATTTGGGTGAGCTAAATCTCTCGATGGGCGAATTCCGGGCGTGGGAGAGGACGCAAAAAATTTTTCGAACGAAGGAATGCTCATGCGAAAGCACGCGGTAGCGCTCGGAACGCTCGTGTCGTTTGTCACATGCATTCATCCATCCATTCAGTTCATTCAATTCTATATTACATGTGTGTAAGGGCTCCGTAAGCGGAACGCTACGTATAGTGCGGATCCAATCAGAGAACCTAAGGGGAAGAGTAAGAAGGGTCGCGGTTCGCCGAGAGCGGCCAGCGAGAGGAAGGTTCAGGCCGGCCGGTCTCGATCCACTGCCCGGCAGGTACAGTGAGAGGGGAAGATCGAGCTCGGGATGCTGTGAAGAGCGAGCGCGAGAGAGGGGATCAAAGAAGAAGCCGCGGGTCGGAATCCGGGAGAGAGCCGAGACGCGAGCGTAATGCGTCCGAGATTAGAGGTCACTGATTTGGGATCGCGCGTCATGTTAATGCGATTTTAATTGAATTTAATTTAATTGATGTAAGGAAATTTAAAATGTAATAAAATTCAAAATTTATCAAAATCTAAAATTTACAGAAAACTATAATTGATGTTTCGTGTTTGAAGAACCACATTAATATTATAATTAAGAATTCATACGAACCAAAACCTTGAATTTTAAATTTGCCATGAAAATTAATTTTAAAGGTAATTAAATACAATTTTCGCGAAAGAAAGTTGGTGCAGATTGCTTTCAAAATTAATTATCAGAGAGAGAGGTAGATGCATGGAAAATGTAGCATGTTTTAAAATTGGATTTTCGAAATTTGAATTTTAGATTAGGCACGAAAGCTAGCAGTTTTAAGCGTCTCGTTGGGCGGGTGGGAGGCGCGTACTGACGGGTGATGAACGGATTACCTCACCCGCTCGGAGGTAGCGGCCGAAACTGGGTCAATGGGTCAGCCGTCGGTCGGCGTCTAAAGGGGGTGCGAACGAACCGTGTTCGTGTACAAAGGGTCCGATACTGCCGATCTGAAGGGGCTCCGCGCGCAATTCCTTTTTAGTCGCCTTTTACGACAAGCCAAGGAGGCTGGAGACGTATTCTGTAACCTCCCGCCTCCAGGGGAGGATGGGATGTAGTCTTCCACAGTAAATGTGTTAGAGCTAGAAGTTTCCAGAATTTAAGATTAGTGACAAATTAAGCTTTATGATTTGGGGTTGTGAAATTGTGTTGATGTTAGACATGAGATCCGGGAGGAGTTCTGGATTTGGATTTTAAATTGAATTTAAATTGAGGGTAGAGTTGATCGCGGGAATCGTAGTCTAAAAGTAATTAAATATAATTTGTGCGGATGCGATGTAGATGAATAAATGCTCGTTATCTTAGAATTAAAGTTATGGGGAGGCTGAAATGGGTGATCAAGGAGAAGAATTGTACTTGAAATTATGGGGTTGTGAGAATCTTGAATTAAGATAACATAACACATAGAAACTGAAAGTTCAAAAGTAAAAGCAGATGTGTACAGTAAGAATGGGTGTGGATCCTGAGCAGAATGTAAAAGGTGAAAATAGTGGAGAAATAAAAACGTAAATAAAGAAATAAATGGAGGAATAGGGAAAAAGGACGGTAGAGAACAACGAAAAACAGCCAGAAACAGTTGTAAGCGGAAAGTTTGTAAAGCGCCATACGGTACATTTGGAGTTAAGCTGTACCAGGTGTCGGGTAGGGTAGGCGATAAAGTAGGTGATGGGTAATAAACGGGCAATGAGGAGCAAGGCGCTAAAGGAGGCGACGTAGGGTAAAAGCGGTGCGAGTTCGCAAGGAATAATAGAGTAATAGAGTGAAAGTACAGTGAAGCAGTAAAGCAGAGTAAGGCAGTAGCATAAACTAGGAGGCCTGCTCGAGCGACCAGAAGAAGACAAAGGAGAATGGAAACAATAAGAAAAATAAAGAAGTCGGAGTTTTATTGTTCACGTGAAGCGTAGCTGACAAAAAATAAATATGCAGGGGCACGCTGACGGGCGCGGCAGTCATGTCGGAAAAGTACCCGTGCCTGACTATCAAGGTGTAGTGGGTGTGCAGGAGATGCCGCATGGAGGGAGCTACATATTCGCGTACAGCAGGAGGGTCCAAAAAAATAGAGTAGATAGGGTCATGGTTCGTCGAGAGTCGGCCAGCAAGAGGAAGAATCGGGTCGATCGATCTCGCTCCACTGCCCAGCAGGAACAGCAAGAGGGAAAGATCAAGCACGGGATGCCGCAAAGAACGAGCGCCGGGGGGGGGAGATCACAGAAGAAGCCGCGAGTCGGGATCCGGAGGAGAGCCGGGACGCGAGCATAATGCGTCCGAGATTCGAGGGCGCTAATTGGAGATCGTACGCCGCAGAAAATGCCATTTAAATTAAATTTGATTAAATTGATTAAGATGTAATTTGAAAAATGTAATAGAGTTCAAAGTTCAACAAAATCTAAAATTGGCAGGGAACTAGAATTGGTGATCCGCAGTTGAAGACCGCGACAATATTATAATTGAGAGTTGATACGGGTCAAACCTTGAATTTTAAACTTATCATTAAATACGGAGGTAATTAGATACAATTTCCGGGAGAGAAAGTTGGTGCGGATTGTCTTCAAAATTTGTTTCCAGAGAGAGAAGTAGGTGTTCGGAAAAAGGAGCATATCTTAGAATTGTGTTATCAAGATTGGAATTTAAGATTAGACGTGAGAGCTAGAAGTATTAGGGCGCCTCGTCAGGCGGGTGAGAGGCACGTACAAGCAGGTGATGAGCAGATTACGTCACCCACTCGCAGGTAGCGGCCGGAACCGGGTCAACGAGTCACCCATCGGCCGATGTCCGAAGGGATGCGAACGGGCCTCGTCCGTGCATGTCGGCTTGTTGCTGCCTATCTAGAGGGGCTAAACGCGTGGTGCCTTTTAAGTCGCCTTTGACGACAGGCTAGGGAGGCTGGAGACGTATTCTGTAATCCCCGCCTCCAGGGGAGACTTGATTCTATACTTCCACAGCAAATAGGATCTGATATAATCGAAAGTCTGGTCTATGCTTTACTAAGTAAACACCCTTGTCCGTTATTGATCAGTGAGTGCAATTGATTTAATTGTAATTTATTCACGTTATTAATGTTGACTTGATTAGTTCCTTTCATCGAAGGCTTGGTAAGTTTTGGGTTGCCGGGCTTTGTTGAAGAAGACCACGAGACACCTGCTTCGATCGAGGGGAGGCGAGAAAGCGAGGGGAGTGTGCCGAAGCGCGTGTCTCGAAAGCGGGGCTCAAGGATGAGGGACTACCCCTCGCAGGTTCCCCCAGCCACAACGATTGCCGGCCGCTCTGGATATAAATTGGGGCACCTCGTAGGGGCCTTCATTTAGTACATTTCTAACTAGGGAAGTCGCTAGTTCGCGCTGTTTGTGGTGCTCCGAATCGAAGCTTGGAGCAATACGCGTGTGTCGATACGTGCGCCGTGGTGCAGTGAGGGGTTATTGTGCATAACTAAGCGCAGCATATCAGCACAGCACACCACAGCACATTGCTCATCCTCGCAGCGAAAAGGACCCGCTGTTGCCGACAACGCCCACGCGCCAACGCGTCTATAGCAGAGGCGGGTGAAGAAGAAGAGGAAGGAGGAGTAAAACAGAGGAAGAGTGACGCAGCCGATCACTATCAGTCATCCTACGACAAGCATCGCTGAGTAAGTAAGTATTGAGAGATCATTTGTCGATTAACGTTTATCGCACCATCCTTGTTTGTTCAGCCTGCCCGTTACTATTGTTGCTGATGTTGGTGTTAGTTCCGCTGCCGTTGCTCCTATTAATACGTAGCTGGTTAGTCCTTGATTGTCAACCATGCTGCATATTGGCCGAATACCGACTGAAAATAGCTGTTCGGTTTGCCGGTGTCCTGATACTAATTACTTAGTGCTATCCTTACTCTTGATGATGTTGATTGAATTAGTTCGATCTTGACTAGCTTAATTAATTAAATATATTCAGTTAAATCCTGGCTTGGCTTGACTTCGCTTCACGTTGTTGAGTGGTTCCATGACTTGTTTCTAAGTCGGGTCAGGTCAGCCCGCTTCATCCTTGGATTGGGTTGCGTGAGTTTAATTAAGTTGATAGGGCAGGGCGGAGAGGGAGGGCGATGCACGCAGATTGATGCGAGTCAGTTGAAACAATCCCTTCCGTGTGTACACGCGTTTCGTCGCCGTGAGAAAGGAGGCGATTGGAAGACTCCGTGTGGTAAAGAGGTGCCGGACGTTAGGACGATGCGGTTTTCAAAAATGAGCCAGGGTTGGTTTTGAATGACTCAAATATATTTGCACTCGAAGTTTTCGATGGTTGTACAATGTTTGATAAATGCTTAAGTCTAAGTTTAATAAAAGTGAAATACTTTAAGCGCGATTTTATTTCTGTCCGCGTATTCCTGAAGCAGAGAGTTCGGAGTTTCGGAGAAAAGCGTAGCGCGGTGTTTCGGCGACCGAAGACTGGCTAAGAATCAAGAGTTAAGTGGTTAAAATCGACCTGCTTAAATATTGAAGAGTCCCCTTTGTTCCAGGGGCCTCCCGCCCCCTCTCCGCCGAACTCGTCACGCTCCGTTGGCCCGCCGAGTCGGCGAAACGGTAGCGAGGTGACATGTAAACACCTGGGACAAAGGGGGAGCCTATTGCGTTATTGTGGAACGGTTTGGATTCTAAATAGGAACTATTATTAGATAACCAGAGTGATTTATAGTAGTCTATTTCTAGAATCCATAAGCGATCAGCAGTCTTTAAAGAGGTATTGTTAACCTTAACCGTTTTAAACTAAGTAAACGATTTCAAATTTGAAACGTTCGGTTTTCGCTCGAACACCGTGCTACAGTTGTTCCGTTTTCTCCCCCTCTTTCCCCCTTTCTTTTTCCCTTCCCTTTTTCCTACCTTTCTCTTATTCTCTTTCCCTTCCTTTCTTTTCCCCCTTTTGATTCAGATTTAAGTTATAGATCATAAGCCACTTGCTTCGCTTTCCGAACCCATGTTGTGGTTTAGGATCCTTGTACCGCGAGGGTCATAACCGGGGTTGTCATCGCCGTTACAAGTCGCAGTAAGTGTTGATCACTGCCATGTCAGTTCAGTTCGACTTAAATGTAGATCCTTGTACTTAAGAGTGCCCGTTTCCTTTTGTTCCGATAGCTACGTTACTGTGCTGCTAAATCTCCGAGCCGAAGAAGAAAGAGAAGAGGAAAACATGTCTGCGTTCAGCGTACTGTAGATCAATTTAAACAGATGCCGCGCGGCACAGGATCTCTTGTGGCAGGCCGTGAACGAGTTTCGCGCGGATATAGTCGTCATCAGTGAGCCGTTTAATCCTCATCCGAATTGGCATCAGGACAGGAGCAGCTCAGCCTGCGTGTGGTATACGAGTCGTCCTAGCTGCGACATGGGGGTGACTAGAAAGATGTTTGAGACAGACGGATGCGTGGCATTGGAGACTCGCGAGTTTGTGATAGTGAGTTGTTACT
Organism: Osmia bicornis bicornis; assembly: GCF_907164935.1. Classification (NCBI taxonomy): domain Eukaryota; kingdom Metazoa; phylum Arthropoda; class Insecta; order Hymenoptera; family Megachilidae; genus Osmia; species Osmia bicornis. The sequence continues at coordinate 148,923 of NW_025791069.1, forward strand.
TCTCACCATCACTGACTATAGAAAGCTTTGAAGGTCAATTACGGGGTCTTGCGACATGTCTGTCAAGTGTTAGGAAACCGATTATAATCGCCGGGGATTTCAATGCCCGCTCTCCGCACTGGGGATCAGATCGCGTGGATTCACGCGGTCACCGTATGATGAATTTGATCGAGCAAGCAGGGCTGATGCCCGTGGCAAGTCAAGGAGGCCCGTCATTCAAGCGTGGTGGCGTGGGTTCTCGAATCGATGCCCTTGCGTGTAGCCGCAGCATCCACGGTCGAATATCTAGGTCCACAGTGTCCACGCGCTATTCGGGGTCGGATCACCGCTATTTTATTCATCGATTTAAAGCGAGACCAGAGGCTATTGGTTCGCCCGAGGATTCTCTTTGGGAGGCGAGACTAGGTCGCCCGGACATGGAGGCGAGGACGGAAATAGTGAGCGGCCAGTTACCGATGCCAGGATCCCTGGATCCAACAGTTCAACGTAGTCAAGACAGAGGAGCTGCAGCAGCCGGTCCATCGGAACAGTCCGCGCTACCGCCGCTGTGCACCGTGGCCGAAATTGATGAAGTGATTAAGGAATTAGAGACGCTCTTTCAGTCAACCCGTCCACCATTGCCGACCCGCAAGAGGAGGAAAATACAAAATGTACTATGCTGGGGCCAGGAGATAGCAGATCTTTGTCTCCAAGCAAAGCGTCTCCGCCACCACTGGCAGAAGGTGGCTCGCCGGAGCCCGACGGCAGCACGACAGCAGGCACACCCGTATCGCATGGAGATGCTGGAAAGCCGACGTGCCTTATCCTTGGCATTGCGTCGAGATAAAGAGGCATCGTGGAGTGAGATGGTCTCGACTATCGAAGAAGATCCGTGGGGGAAACCCTACAAGGCGGTCATGAATCGTATGAAGAGGAAGTCGCCCCTGGTTCGCCTCAACCGAGAGGAGTTCCACGCAACGGTGTCCGCGCTTTTCGTGGTGGAGCAGGAGCGACAAGAAGAGGCTGCCATCCCAAGGGGTAGTGCAGCAGAAGAAGAGGAGGAAGACGAAGCAAGAGGAGAAGAAGCAGCGCAGGCTTCATTGATCTGGCCTCGTCAGGAAGGAGCGTCAACGTCGTCGGCATCCAACACAGGCGAGATCGCGGGGGTAGCCGCAGGGTCAAGCGCTGTTCCTCCTAACACCAGAAAGAGATGCTGAAGCCCAGGGGAGGGCACCTCGCGCCAGGGGGACGTGTTTACGAACGAAGATGTGAGGTACGCAATGGGGATGTTGAAGAAAGGAAAAGCTCCGGGTCTAGATGAAATCCCTGGCGAGGCCGTTCACGTTCTGCGTAACACTGCATTCGGCTGGGTTTGTGCCCTTTTCAATTCCTGTCTGAGGCTAGGATACTTTCCAAGGGCTTGGAAAGTAGGGCGTCTGGCTTTAATACCGAAGGCCAGGAAAGTCTGTAATTCTCTTTCCGACCTTCGACCGCTTTGCATGCTGTCAGACATGGGGAAGTGTTTCGAATATGCTTTGCGCGTGTTAATGCTAGAAGCGATTCGCCTGTCTGGAGGGCTGTCGGTGCGTCAACTTGGGTTCACGGAGGGCAGATCAACTCATCAGGCGATGAAGGTGGTCATGTCGGAGTGGGATCGTGCGCGCAGAGGGCGAAATCACTGTCTGCTAATTACCCTAGATGTGAAAAATGCATTTAATACAGTGCGTTGGGACCGCATCCTGGCTGCAGCCGAGCGCCGTGGGTTTCCGACGATAATAATGGACATGTACGTAGCTATTTAAGCGGGCGAAGAGTGGGAACCCGGACGCCAAGCGGTGAGTGGGTGGAAGCAGCTGTATTTGGTGGGGTGCCACAAGGATCAGTGTTGGGACCACTGTTGTGGAACCTATCGTACGACGGGCTGCTGGAGGTGCTGCTGCCACCAGGCGTGACAACCGTGGGTTTCGCGGATGATATGGCGCTGCTTATAGTCGCCCGATCATTAGACAGAGTGCGCGTGCTGGCAGAACATGCCTTACGTGTGATGGGAGCGTGGTACGAGAGAGAGAGACTGGTTCTCGCGAAAGAGAAAACTGAAGCAATGCTCTTAACTGGGCGGCGCGTACCCGACGGACTTGTACTATCGTAGGAGGCCGCGATAATCATCGTACATTCGGGAAAGAGCGTCTAGCACGACGTTGTGGGTTCCCCTCCGGTGGACGATTTTCATCGGCTGGCCTTGAAGGGTTAAGGCCCACCGGGTCAATCGTCCAGTAGGGTCCTTAAGGTGGTGAAGCCACCGGAGACTATTGTGGTCCGTCACCACGGTGATTTCGGACCCTTCAATATAGGGGCGGAATTTTTGGGTCGCCCACACGACGGCCAGACACTCCCTTTCCGTTACGGAGTAGTTCCTCTCCGCGCGAGTGAGGGAACGGCTAGCGTAGGCTATTGGGTGTTCTTCACCGTCTACGGTCTGGACGAGAACTGCCCCGACAGCCGTATCGCTAGCGTCGGTTTGAAGGGAAAAGGGAAGGGTAAAATCGGGACGAGCCAGGACGGGAGTTTTGGTGAGGGCCATTTTCAAGGTTTCAAAAGCGGATGCTTGCTCAGGACCCCACTCCCAAGCAACATCTTTTTGTAGGAGACGGGTAAGGGGAGTTTGGTCTTTGGAAACATCTTTTAAAAATCGGGAATACCATTTTACCATGCCAAGGAAGCGTCGGAGTTGTTTAAGGGTAGTGGATGGAGGGTAGGAAAGGATGGGTTCTATTTTCTCTGGATCGGTAATCATACCGTCCTTATTTATTAAAAAGCCGAGATATCGGACCTCGGAACAACAAAATTCGCTTTTTTCACGGTTTATTTCTAAATTCGCCTCTCGTAGTCTGGTCAAAACTTTCGCGAGCCATTCTAAGTGTCCCTCGTACGTGTCGGTCGCGATTACCACGTCGTCTAAATACGCGAAGATGTGTGGCTCCCAATCGGGAGTGATCAACTTGTCCATGATGCGTTGGAAGGTCGCGGGGGCGTTGGTGAGGCCGTAGGGCATACGGGTAAATTGGAAAAGGCCTCTACCGGGAACTGCAAACGCGGTGATTTCTTTACTGGAGGGATCAAGGGGGACTTGGAAATATGCTTGGCTAAGGTCTAATTTGGAAATATAACGAGCAGTTCGGAGGCTGTCGAGGATACGATCCATGCTAGGGAGGGGATAGGCATCTTTTTTAGTGACTTTATTAACGTCACGGTAGTCTATACAAAATCTGTAGGAGCCGTTGGGTTTGTGGATTAGGACGGGACGACTACACCAGGCACTAGAGGAGTGTTCGATTATACCGGATTGGAGCATTGAATCTTCTTCTTTTTGCGCAGCTTCTAAAACACGGGGAGCCGTTGGTTAATAGGAGGGTGGCTTTGAACATCAATAGAATGTGTAACAAGAGGAGTGGTTCCTAAGGTAGAGGATGGGGGTGGGATGAGGCGATCAAGAAGGGTTTGAATTCCCGAGATTTCCTCGGGGGTTGCTTCGGAAAGTCCGGCGCAAGCGGGGTCCATGGGAAAGGAATCGGGTGAGGATTCAGGGTAGAAGGGGTGAAGAGGTCCGTTCGGAGTCCGCCACGTCCTTAGATCTCCGTCTATGGTAATTCCAAACCGGGCGATAAAATCCATCCCTAGGACTACCTCATACCCCAATGACTCGCTTGCGCGGAGGGGGAGGTTGTGGATTTCGTCATCGACCTGGATCGCGACGGTGAGCTCTCCGAGGATTCTCTCTTTTATGTTGTTGGCTAGGATCATGCAGGCTTGGGAAGGGTTTAAATGGAGTCTGAATAATTGTGCGATTTTGGGACCTGCATAGGAATGGGTTGTGCCGGTATCAAGGAGGGCTTGGAAGATATATTTACCGTGCTGCAAGGGGAGGAAAATGCGATTATCGCCGGGGTAGGGTTCTGTACGGGACTCTACTAAAGGGGATTTCCTTGGAGTTGGAATCGGTGCGGTTGAAGGAGTTTTCGGGGGTTTCTGGACGCGGGATTTGGGGGGTTGGATCGGGTTTTTCGGGGAGGTCGCATCGACCCTTACCGCCGACCTCCGTAGGCGTTTCTCGACAAACAATTCGGGCATTCTGGTGCGATGACGTCGAACTTGCCGCACCGGAAGCAAAACTTCCTCCTCGGCTGCTGGCAGGCGCCGAACCAATGCCCCGCTTGACCGCAGTTCCAACATTGGCCGGGAAGGGAGGATTGGGTTGGGAGGTTGGGGTGGTGGTTGAGGCCAGGGTAGCGGGGTTGGGAATGTAAGGTTGGGGGCGTATTTCGGGAAGGGATCGGTAGGAGGTTTCAGAAGTGGGTGGATCGGCCGTTTCAGGCTCAGGATCCTCCGGTTGGCGGGGAGGAGGATCGGCGGTGGGATGCGGAGGGGAATCATCGACAGCCGGGGTCTCCCATGCCGTAAAAAGAGTAAATGGCAGGCGATCCCCGGCTGTGTCGAGCGTGACATCCCATGGCGCGGTATTCGGGCCGAGTACTCGCCGTATTTCCGCGCGAACGTACCGGTCCTGGAGATCCTGTAACTTTCCCCGTATATTCAACCGCGCGTGATCCATGAGCTGTATCAGCTCCACCACGGCAAAATTACAAACGCGCTCTGTTATTACCCGTGCGTCCTCCGAATCCATTTTCGCGATTGTTCTTTTTACGCGTTCCCGGCGGCAACGATACCAAAAAAAACTGGGGAAAAACAAAAAGGATTTAAAGGATCCTGAAAGAAAAGAGGGGTACAATCGCAAAAAAAAATTATTGGTAGTTTTTCCTGGAAAACCCAAGGATCGGTCTTCAGTAATCGGAGCTGGGAAAAAGGGGCGAAAGAAAAAGAGAAAAATCTGAAATCGAAAAGGCTCGATAGAGTGCTCACGGTCGGCGAAAGCACGGCCGGGCCCTCGATATCGGCAAATCGCGAACAAAGTTTTGAATTTAGGAGGGTACACAATAGAAATAGATTTCGACACAGATAACAATACCGTTCCACTAATTTCAATAACGAGGACGGTTCGGTCGAAAACAGCGTACGTCGGTGACTCACTGTTTATCGTCCGTTAGGACGTTAACGGATCGGATTTCAAACCCACGCCGTGTTCGACCGGCGACACTCGACAAAAAAAAACAACAACAGGAGGCTCTCGGCAACGGGTACCTTCCGCGTCGGTTTCGAGATCTTTCGAATTTTAACGGTCTTAATACAAATTTTTCCTCTACGCGAAAGTTTTTGAACAAAAATTTTCCAGGCCCCACGTTGGGCGCCAAATTTGTGACCCTTTCGGGGGTTCACCTTGGTGTGATGTTCAGTAATAGCAGACTCTTTCATAGTCAAATGAGCCGGGTATGTGAGAAGGCAGTGAAAGTAGCGCAGCACATCTCGTGGCTGCTACCGAATCCACGAGGATGCGGTCCGAAACCGCGTTTGTTGTATTACCGAGTGCTAGAATCTATAGTTTTGTATGCGTCTCCGGTATGGAGCGAGGCGGTGGAGTACGGATGTGTGAGACAGCGATTGACATCGACACAGCGGTTGGGGTTACTGCGCGTGACACGCGCGTATCGTACCGTTTCATCAGAGACATTGTGCGCGCTGTCAGGTTGCATGCCGTGGGACTTGTTCATAAGGGCCAGGGCCGCTTTGTATGGGTACGAGGAGGCGGAGGACCCGGAAGAGCACGTGAATCTGCCGCAGGTGGTGCAATATGACACCTTTGATCGCTGGCAAACTCGATGGACAACCTCGGAGAGCGGCGCCTGGACTCGCAGGCAGATTCCCAACATCGAGGCGTGGGTGGAGAGCAATGGAGCACGTTACCTAACCTATAATCTGGCGCAGGTGATGACAGGTCACGGATGCTTTGCTCATTATCTCCATCGGATAGGAAGAAGTCCGTTCCCGAGCTGCTGGTTTTGCGATCCTCCAGTGGACGATGATGCGTGCCACACAGTGTTTGTGTGTGATCGTTGGGCAGTGCAACGAACACTTCTATACCTGGAGGTAGGGGAGCTGACTCCAGAGCCGTTTGCAAGCTGTCTTCTGGATAGACGAAGGCGACGCTCTCGTATATCGTTTGTAACCGAGGTGATGACCAAAAAGGAGAGTGTGGAGAGAGCAAGAGAACGCGCATGGTTAATGGTGCCTCGTCGAGTCCGCCGGCGAGGCTCCCGTCACTCCCGCGGCACACGCGTATCCCGGGCGAAGGGTGGCCGCGGGCGCCGGTGAGGCCAGACCGGCGAAATTAATGGCATTAGTGAGGGCAAGCCAAACGCACGCACGTACTCAACCCGACCACCTCATAATGTTTGCGAGTATGTGAGTTAAGTATGTGACTTTAGTATGTGTATTATTGTATCTGCGAGTTTATCTGTGAATTTATATGTCAAGAAAACATTTGTAAGGGAAGGTAAGGAGTTACGTAGAATGTTATTAATAAATGGACGCCTTGCAGGCATTATTGCTTGATCATAACTTAATGTTTGTGTTTACCCAGTCCAGTAATAGGAATGCTGTACTCGTGTCATAAAATAGGGCACATACACAGAAGTTCGAAGGTAGGGTTCACTCATTGAGTTGATCATTACCGGCACAATCGATGCCAAGTATATTATTCGCGTGTCTGGAAAATTGAGGCGAAGTCGTACTCGTGAGGCCACGCTGAGCGAGAGCAGGGAGGAAGGGGAGCCGCGAAGGAGCACTTCCGCACGGGCAACTTGCCAAGCCACACAAAATCCGACTTAAAAATTTAATGGGTGCAGCATGCAGGCCAGGCAGTCCGAAGCCGGGTTAACGAGTTCCGTCACCTTTGGCAAATAGCAGTTGGGAAGGGCCCACACGGGGAGTACGGTAAGGAAAATCAACCGCGGATCGGAGTCCGGGAGAGGGTCGAGACGGGAGCTTAATACGCCTGAAACTCGAGGTCATCAATTGAAAATCATGTTGTGCAAAATGCAATTATGATTCAGTTGATGAAACGCAATCATGAAATAGTCAAAAATTCGAAAGTTGACAAGGAACCAGGGTCAATGATTCGTAGTTGAAGGACTATGTTAGTATTATGATTGAGAATCGAGAAGAGTCGTAGATTTGAATTAACTTATCATAAGAATAAAATTAAGAGGCAATTAATACAGTCCCGCGAAGGCAATTGATGCGAATCTTTCTCAAAATTAAGCGTTGCCAGGGAGATAGGTAGGTATTCGAACAATGAAGCATGTATTAGAGTTGAGTTTTCATGATTGGATTTAAAATTAGGCGTGAGAGCTAGAAGTTTTAAGCGTCTCGTCAAGCGGGTGAAAGGCGCGCATCGGCGGGCGATGAGCGTATTATGTCGCCCACTCGCACGTAATGTCCAGAACTAAGTCGATGAGACGACCATTGTCCGATGCAAGAAGAACTGCAAGCGAGCTGCGTCCGTGTACGACGGCCTGAAGGCGCCAATCTGGAGAGACTCCGCGCGAGGTCCCTTTGTAGTCGCCTTTTACGACAAGCCAGGGAGGTTGGAGACGTTTTCTGTAACCCCCGCCTCCAGGGGAAATTCAATTCCATATTTCAAATCATAGCCCAGCAAAGAACCAGGACACGAACCTGATGAGCCTGGAGTTTGCGGTTGCCGATTGACAGTCGTTCAGCGCAGGAAATGCAATTATATTTAGGTTGATAGAATGTAGTTTGCATAAAAGAGTATGTTATAGTTCAACATTTCCAAATTAAGGACAACAGGGAGCTAGAGTTGATAATTCATAATTCATAATTATGAATCTATACTAGTGATTAGAAGTTGAGAGGGATTCGTAAATTGAGTTTTGTATTAACGTGGGAGTTGAAGCTAAGGCGCCATAAATGTAAGTTCACAAAATAGGCTGCTGATCACTATTTCAGGATTTGGGATCAGCAGAATGCTAGAAACGATGTTCGCAGAGTGAAAGGTTACATTAGAGCTATGAGAGGTTTCGTACTCTGGTTTTAGGTACATATGTGAGCTAGAAATTAGATTTAAGATTGGATGGATTCAACCGTTGATGAGCCGGTAATCGCAGTTGGTTATTTCCCTAGCTGCTTGCCCAAGCAGTTGCACAATTGAAGTTAGAGTATAATTGAGACTTCAGCAGGTCAGAGATCACCCGAACCGCGTGAGCCACTCGTTGGACGCGAAGCGCCTCATCGAGAGATGGGAGAAACATGCGGGCGAGCGACGAGCGAATTCCGCCGCCCGCTTGCGAGTGATGATAAAAACAGGTCAGTGGATCAGCGATCAGTCAACGTCCAAGGAGTGTGGCCAAGTCGCGCCCATGCACGTGAAACCCGCCGTTAGCTATAATAAGGACTTCGCGCGCGACCCCTTTTGCTTCATTTTTAACAACGTTGGGCCAAGGAAGCTGGGGACGGGTTCTACAATCCCCGCCTCCAAAGGGAGTTCAATTCAATTAATACAGTTCTCTACTTTGCTAGTTGGGCGGACAGACGAGCCATAGTGCCACAGGAGATATAAGAGATATGAAAGAAGCATTCATAGATTTAGGCTATACTTGGTTACATGAGGGTTTAGCACAATCGTTTGCATATTTCTGACAGAGAGCCCGATACTTGGTGAGCAGACGACAGCTTCCAGAAGCCATCACCGGTTTGTAATTAACAGAGAGCAAACTATGTTTGAATTAGGTTATGCAATTGTGTTTGCGTTTGATTAGTTTATAATGTATGAAGCTGAAATTGAGACTAGGGTTGAGGCTGGGATTGAAATTAAAATTTCCTGGTTCAAACTTACCCTACCTTCGGTTATTTGTGCGGGAGTGATATACCATTATGACAACCGTGGGCGGCTCGCAATGTGTGTTGCAGTTGCCCTTTCGTAAGACAGGCTGAGAAGGTGTCAAACTTGATTGATATGCCAAATCAGGGTTGATTAGCCGTCCAGATAAAAGGCAGCATCAACAATGGCAGCAGTGCACGTAACCTTCCTTTGGTTCTCTCAAAACCTCATGTCACAGTTCTCATCTCGTGAGTCGGGTTGGGTAGATGTCAATTTAGATTAGGTGAGGCAGATCAGGGTGGACCAGTCGCCAAGATAAGGAGGCTGCATCAGCAATGCGCATAACACTCGAGGTCCTCGATGAATGTACGTCGCAGCCACGAAATAGAACCGCAAAGCACGCTTGCAGTAAAACATTAGTGAAGCGAGCTCGTATCACTGGTACACTTCCGTAACACTTATAGAACCGCACAGATTACGGGGAGACACAAGAAGAACGCGCACACACATGCACCAAAGAAGATAACCTAGCACTTAGTATCCACATAGTCGTGAGGCGCCGCGAGGCACAGCAAGGGCCGCAGAGGTCGCGAAATCGTAGGAATTACTGATGTTGCAAAACCGAAGAAAAACCGAAGAAGTTGTAGAAAATCAAGAAAAATCAAGGAAACAATGAACAATGCAACCCCGCAGCGCCAGATGCCTGGCAGGCCACGGGGCCCTCGAACGACACGTCCGACCAGCTCGGCAGCCAGCACGAGACTCCAACCTTTTTTTTTTTTTTTTTGGGGGGGTTGATGGAAGAGGAAAATGCATTTATGCACGCGCGGGCTACCCCCTTTTCGCACTATTCGGCTAGAGGGGACCCGGGCAGTGTGGGACTCGTATCCCCAGAAGGGGGCCCTGGCGCCCATTGGTGGGGGCAAACCCAAAGAGGCAAACCTGAAGGGGCAACCTGATAGCCCTACCCTAAAGGGTGGGCTCAAAAGATAGGGTCACAGCCCAGAAGGGGCGACCCGGCGGTACCCAGAAGGGGCATCCACGGCCTGATACACTACCCACTAAAAACCCCTCCCCTGACGTAGGCCGCCGGAACCGTTTCATCCTTTGCGGATATCTCACATGAACACAGCGATAGCCGCAACGGCGCTTCGGCTCCCTAGCTTTCATGACGCTTTCGTCCACCCTCCATCCGCCATACGCATATCAAGCTATAAGGGATTGAAGATCCACGCCGCTACACCTCCGATCAAGCGGTAGGACATTTTCAACCTGTACGATAAGGCACAGGATTTTTCTTCGACTACGACCAGGAACCGGAGGTACCCACTCAACGGTTGGCAGTGCCTGTATTCACCTGCCTGGCACTTGCCAGGGCAGAAGCTTCTTCTTCGACTACGGCCAGGACCGGGACATCTTGCCTCCCGTTGACCGTGCCATGCCTTGTTCCACCTTGTAGGATGCTGAAGATGTGCATTTTCCCTGAGGTCATCTCTCCCACCTTACCCCTGCCGGGACAGGCCATTTTTCTTCGACTACGACCAGGAACCGGAGGTACCCACTCAACGGTTGGCCGTGCCTGTGTTCACCTGCCTGGCACTTGCCAGGGCAGAAGCTTCTTCTTCGACTACGGCCAGGACCGGGACATCTTGCCTCCCGTTGACCGTGCCATGCCTTGGTCCACCTTGTAGGATGCTGAAGATGTGCATTTTCCCTGAGGTCATCTCTCCCACCTGACCCCTGCCGGGACAGGCCATTTTTCTTCAGCACAGCCAGGTCCCGGCGCGAGTCCTTTCCCCGGTTGACTGTGCCACGTCTTCGTAGGCTGCAATCCTCGGTGACTTGCTCCATACATACTCCGCATACACATACAAACCCTCATAGCAAGTATAGCACATCATAACACGTCAATGCTCAGAATTGCGACAATAAATAATGAATGAGTGAATGAAGAATGGGTAATGAATAATGAATCAATCAAATGAATGAGTGAATGAGTGAGTGAATCAGTATGCCCATGAATAGCGGTGCCCAAAACAAACACTAAATAAATAGCAGCTGAATAACAAATAACAAATAAATACAGAAATAAACAATTATAATAAACATAATTAGCCGTGATTAAGCGTAGTAAACCGTAATAGGCCGTAGTAGACCATAAGTCAGCAAATACAAAAAATACAAACGCAAGATCAACGTATATATACATCTAATTCAACTGAGCAGTTAAGGAATAGCTAAAATGAAAGAAGGAAGGAATCGTTAAAATAACGAACGAAGAAATCAGTAATAACATGCAAACATGTGAACTAAGCATAAGTATAGTGAAGGAGCAGGCAGGCGGGCATATGTCGGCACATGTGAACTTGACATAAGAAAGGCAAAACCCGATAACCTCAAACGTCAACAAACGTCAACATACAGCCAAGCAGCCAAGAAGCAGGAGACGACTAGTAAAAGAGCATTTAGTATATGACACTATGGGGTTAGGTCGGTATTGCACAACAGAGTTCGTGTGTAGACTGTTTTATTCACGGTTCCCCTCCGCGTCCTCGGTTCTGCCAACCGCTACTGGCTAGGGATTTTCCCTAGCGTCCCCTACACCACCCCCCTCGCCGGTGTTGGCGGGATTTACAAATTTCGGGTGTCTATAGGTTTTTTCTCTTACTTTCTTTCTCGTCTTTTTCTTTTACAAACATCGACAAACTATTATTTATTTATACAATGCAACTATGACTATTGTTATTCTATACAACTTAACTATATATATGTAAAAGATAGGTATCCTATTCCTATTGGTAAGTATTTCGCGTTTCGTCGAAAAGCACAGTCTTTCTTTTGAACTCTTTGGTAAGTACAGGTACTTGGTTTTCGATATTGCTTAAAATAAACGCGGGTTTCAGTCTTTCTTTTGACACGTTCACGTTTCGGTCGCCAATTCGTACTATAAAGTTCTTTTCGCCTCACTGTATTACACAATATGGTCCGTTATACTGCGGCTGTAGCGTTTTTTTAACCGCATCGTTTCGCACAAACACGTGCGACGTTGTCGCGAGGTCCTTGAACACGAATATTGCCTTCTTCCCGTGATCTTTCCGTTGCACCGGCTGTAAAGCTTTCATTCGTCGTCGCAACTGTTCCACGAATTGGGACAGCTCCTGGTGTTCATCGCCTTCTATCAGGTCGCCAGGAAGCCGTAAAGCTTCGCCGAATACCATCTCAGCTGCTGTAGCCTGGGCGTCCTCCTTGAAGGTGGCTCGTATTCCGAGCATGACAGCCGGTAAGACCTCTGTCCAACTGCCGTCCGCGTGGCATCCTATGGCTGCTTTTAGTTGCCTGTGGAATCTTTCCACAGCTCCGTTTGATTGGGGGTGGTATGCCGACGTCCGGTGATGTTCCATCCCCAATGCTCGTGCGAGTGATTTACAATGCACGACTCAAATTGTCGTCCTTGGTCTGTCGTGATCCTGAGGGGAACGCCGTATCTTGCTATCCATCCCTCAAGTAACTTTTTGGCCACCGTTTCGGCGGTTGCGTCCGGTATGGGAAATGCTTCCGGCCACCTCGTGAATCGGTCCACGACGGTTAGACAGTAGGTGTGCCCTCTAATCGGCAATGGTCCGACCAGGTCGACGTGGATGTGCTCAAAACGCGCGGTGGGAGTTATAAACTCCCCGACCGGCGTGATGACGTGTCTTGTCACCTTTGCGCGTTGACACTGTAGGCAACTCCTCGCCTACCGTCGGCAATCCGCTTTTACCGACGGCCACACGTAACGTTCTGTTACCATCTTCGTAGATGCTCTTCCTCCAGGATGCGACAATCCGTGCAACTGGGTAAAAATCGCGCGCCTGAACTTTGGTGTAACCAAAGGTCGCGCTCGGCCGGTTGAAATGTCACAGTAGACGTCTACGTCCGGCTCCATCATGCGGATCTTTTTTATTTGGAGGCCCTGCGGGTCCTGCAGCACTGCCTTTACCTCATCGTCGGTTTGCTGATCAAGTGCCAGGCTGCGATAATCAACAGGCGTTATCTCCTCGACCCTCGACAACGCGTCCGTCACTACGTTGTCCTTGCCACCGACGTGTTGGATGTCCGTGGAAAATTGAGCGATAAAATTCAGATGTCTGAATTGCATCGGTGTGCATTTTTCCGGTTTCTGTCTTAAGGCAAATGTTAGAGGCTTATGGTCGGTGAAAATTGTAAATTTCCTACCTTCTAACGCATATCGGAAGTGCTTTATCGCTGCGTACACTGCCAGAAGTTCTCGGTCGTACGCGCTGTACTTATTTTGGGCGGCGTTGAGCCTCCTCGAGAAAAACGCCAGGGGCTGATGCTGCCCTTGTATTTGTTGCTGCAGGACCGCTCCTATGGCTGTATCTGAGGCGTCCACCATGATGCTCAGCTTGGCTTGAGCTACTGGGTGTGCCAGCAATGCTGCCTCTCCCAACGCCTCTTTTGTCCGCTTGAAATCCGTCCAAGGTATCTTGTCCTTATTCTTCTTTCCTTTTAGGCAGTCAACTAGCGGGGCTTGGATTCCCGCTGCTCCTGGAATGAATCTCCGATAAAAATTTACCATACCCAGGAATCTGCTTAGTTCAGCCTAGTCCCTTGGTCTAGGATACTTCATGATCGCGTCTACCCTGTCTGGCAAAGGTTTGATTCCATCTTTGTCCACGGTGTACCCCAGGAAGGTCACGCTGGGTTGCGCGAACACGCATTTTGCGACGTTGATTATCACGCCGTACCTCGACAAACGTTCAAACACCTGTTTCAAATGGTCCATATGCTCACCTCGACCCTTTGACCCTATGATTATGTCGTCTATATAGCACGCGCAGAACTCCAGGCCGCGCAGCACTTCATCCATGAATCGTTGGAATGTTTGGGCTGCGTTTCGCAGGCCAAACGTCATCATGGGAAATTCGTATAACCCAAAAGGTATTGTAATCGCTGTCTTCTGGATATCTTCCTCCGCCACGGGAATTTGCTGGTACGCCCTCACGAGGCCTATCTTCGTGTAAACCGTGGCTCCTTGTAGGCCTTGTGTGAAGTCTTCCGCGTGCGGGACGGGATACCGGTCCGGTATCGTTCTAGCGTTCAAAGGGCGATAATCCCCGCACGGGCGCCACTCGTTCCCCTTTTTGGGGACGAGGTGCAACGCTGATGCCCAGCTGCTTTCCGACGGCCTGGCGATTCCTTGCTGGAGCATGCGGTGGAATTTCCGCTTCGCTGCCGCCAGTCTGTCCGTCGTGAGACGTCGCGGTCTGCAAGTAATCGGCGGCCCGGGCGTCGTGAGGATATGATGAACGGTCGAGTGCTGCGGCTTCTTCAGCGGCGCTAGGGGTTTGGTAATGTCTTCAAACTCCTCCAGCAACTTTTGCACTTCACCGTCTGTCACCGGCACTGCGTGACGCACCGATTCAATCACGCCCCGAGACACTCTCACACTCACCGCGCACGTGGTTATCCTATCAACTAAGCGTTGTCTCTTAATATCTACTAATAGCCCGAAATGACACAAAAAATCCGCCCCTAGTATTGGACGTGACACTTCGGCTACGATGAAAGTCCATGGAAATTTCCTATGTAAACCTAAATCTAGAGTTAATGTTATGTGACCGTATGTCGCAATGGGCGTCCCATTTGCGGCCACTAACGCGTACTCTGTTCACGCACGCGGTCCACCTAATTTTCTTCGTGGGAATACGCTGACGTCTGCTCCAGTGTCGACGAGGAATTGCGTCTTCGCTGCTGCGTCGGTAACGAAAAGGCGACGCCCCACATTTCCAGGGCTGCCCGTCGCCATTAGCGACCCTGGCTTGTGTTTTCCTGTGGTTTATAGGAACATGGCGGCTCGCACCGATAGGACTTCTCCTTGAAACGCCAATGGTAAAAACACAATACCGATTGGGTCGTGACTTGGACTTCGGGCGTTGCTTGCGGTTTTCCCGGCTACTATGCATGGTCCGCCCTCTACCTTGGTCTTTTCGTAGCTGCTCCGTTACCATCTCGGCGATCTGCTTTACCAGCGCGTCGACGTCGGTAACTGCCGCTGCCGCTGCATTTCTGGCTGGAGGGGATACCTCACCGATTTTGTCTGCCAGTGATGCTAATTTTTCTATTTCTATGCCGTCCTGAGCCGCCAGGACTGATTGCATGTTCGTAGGTAGGCGATTCGTCCAAAGTGTCTTCAACAGGTCCTCTGGTACGTCTCCGCCTGCAAGCGTCCGCAAATGGCGGAGGAATTGGGAAGGCGTCCTGTCGCCCATTTCCTCATGCTCTAGCAACCTCTGGATCCTCTTCTTTTTTGACGTGGAAAGCCTTGCGATTAGTTCCTCTTTGATTCTTTTGTACTTTCCTTCCAACGGCGGGTTCAGGAGAATATCTTCCACCTCCTCAGCCGTCTTCACATCAAGCTGTGAGACCACGTGCCAGAACTTTGTTTCGTCCTGCGTGATGTTTCGCAGGGCGAATTGCGCGTCTAATTGCGCGAACCATAGCGCTGGCCGCTCTGGCCAAAATTTCGCGATGTGGATAGCTACTGCGCTATTTTGTGCAGCGTTTGTTCCGCCGCTTCCACTGGGGTCCGTCATTTTCTTTCTTGAACTCGGGGTCACCAACTATGGGGTTAGGTCGGTATTGCACAACTGAGTTCGTGTGTAGACTGTTTTATTTACGGTTCTCCTCCGCGTCCTCGGTTCTGCCAACCGCTACTGGCTAGGGATTTTCCCTAGCGTCCCCTACAACACTAACACTCAAAGTGATCAAATTGTCTAATATAATAGAATAAAATCAATAAAATTCGAAACTAAACTATAAAGTTCAAATGAAAATGAAATTGAAAATGAAATGAAATGAGCCAAGGATGTGAAAAGTAAGGAATGCCAACAACAGCAGCTAGCAATGTCATCGTGAGAGGGAGTAAACACAGAATCAGATAATTATCGTCAAAAGCAAAGGTAGAAGGTAAAATATAGAGTATAACCATAAACGGCAGACTCCCATGCAAACTAGGCACATGCATTACCACAAATGAAGAAACGAAGAGGCAGGAACACCATAAAAGAAAGGATACGCCATACATGTATGTATGGCGTAATAGCGTAATGAATACATAAATAAAATAATTTTTAACAAAAAACAAATCCGACTTCGAAATGCACTAAAAAGTGTCAAATAATTTCTATTTCATTTATACCAATATTCCATAACTATTAATAATATCTACTTAATCGTTAAATAGGATACAAAATACATTTCAAAGTTTTCGCAGGCGGCGCAAAATTAAAAACTTTTCCTCTACTAGGAAGATACTAACTCGGGCGTCGGCAACCTATGATAAATGACCCATTTGATAATTTCAAGTAAACCATATTCAACGGGAATCAACATACCCATTGTGAATTAACTATACTGCAGTTCACGAGTGACCGCACTTAACTCGCGCAGCTCACTAGGTCTAGGGATATTTTTAATAGCACGTGTGGTTCCCCTTTACAGCTTGCTTCTTTACTTTGCGTTCACATCATTTTTTTTTTCGAAAAATAATAGGAATTTCATTGTATCGTGAAACTTTACAATATCATCACCGGTTATCAGTTATCGTACGTCATATGTATATTTCTGCCCATCATTTATATGTAAAGCATAACAAGAAGCAAGCTGTAGAGGGGAATAACACACGTTACTAAAAATCTCTTTAGACCTAGTGAGCTACGCGAGTTAAGTATGGTCTCTCGTGAACTGCAGTACAGTGCATGTACATCAGGAGTGCTGCCAATTTCTGACATAATCGTTACAATTACAAATGTTTTCGGCCGTATCTGTAACGTTTCGAACTTGTTTTCTTACGACTTATTAATTATCAAGCTTGCCATACCGCAATCAAATCGTTATTGGCAGCATCGTTTGTTCGGGTATTTTTAATTTTGCGCCGCCTCCGAAAACTTTGAAATGTATTTGGTATCCTATTTAACGATTAAGTAGATATTATTAATAGTTATGGAATATTGGTATAAATGAAATAGAAATTATTTCACACTTTTTAGTGGAACGTGTAGTACTTGTAGGATAGTGTAAGGTGATTTTAGATTTCTGTTGCTTAGCTAATAACCATAAACCGAAAAA